>NW_028134999.1:0-112000 GCF_964662115.1 Mustela nivalis
GGAGAGTCCATTTCAACTCAGCCTCCTCGGTTGCCCGCCACATGCAGCAGATCTAACCTGTCTTGTTGCTAGGAGACAATTGGAATGCGAGGTGGGCTACCCAACCATCCATCCTTAGAACCCTGCTCGGAATCGTTGGACTGGAGCCAACCAACAGGTCTCAATTGTCCTGCAGAAGAATCTTTGCAGTTTGGAGCTTCTCACAACTCCCATCGTGGGTAAACCCCCATGTCCTCGTGATCCAACCCCCTTCAAGAAAGGGCCATCAGGGCAGAAAGTCCAACCTGAGCGATCGTCTGATCCTTGCCCTGACTTCAGATGCACGAGATCTCGATTGAGGTCTCTAGATTGTGCCTGCCATATCCTCACCCAGAAACCTAGGCCTAGCTTGGGTTCTCAGACTCCGTCCTCAGACTACTGGCCCACAAGCCCTCCAGTTTGGCAATCCAGAACTACAATGCCGCACTCTGCCTGCCCTACAGAAGTAAAACATTGCCCTCAGGGCTACCCCGAAACCCCAAATGAGGATCAACCTGCACGCCATTCGGCTGTACCCCAAACATATAGGCTGACCTGGGCACTATTTCCCCTTCTGACCCAGCCTGAGCCTGGACCTCCTGGTCCCACCCAGACAGCTGGCCGCACACTGAGCACATCGGACCCGCCATGGCCTTAGGTCGTCATCTGTTCCCAACTGCAGTTTTCAGGCTCCAGAACCTAGACCTTATCTCCAACCACTGCCCAGGGTTGAAAATGATGCAGAAATCAGAACTCTTTCCCCATGGCAAGAAACCTTGTGCTTGGCATGTTGTCCAACGTTCAGTGTAGTTGAAACAAGCGTGGCCCATGAGGCCCAGCCCATGCTTGCGGGCCACATTGGTCACAAACACACATTGTGACCCTCAGCCTGAGCCCAGTCCTCAGGTAAGGCCTCTCAGGGCCTATATGAAGAGACAGCATATTGGGCTTGCAATGCCCCTAGTCCCCAATTTTTAACCATAGTTCGGGGTGTCCCTTTACTCTTCCCCAGGGCTCTGCTTTGGAATGCCTCTTTTGGTGGGACACCAGAGGTAACAAACCTGAAAGGAGCCTCCCATCCCACAGACTGACGAAAAACAATTGGGATCGGGCCAAACACAGAGAGGAAGATTAGTCCATGGCCCATGAGACCTCCCCAACATTCCACGGCCATCGCTGAAACAAAATCCAGAGACAAAAGCCTGAGCATGCGACCCAGACTCGCTCATTCTTCATATCCTGAAGAGTTCGTCTCATGGTTTGTAGATCGGGCGTGCCATACCTACGTCCCCAAACTTAAGCTGAGTTTGTGTTTTCAGTCTTCTGTCCTCAAAGTCCTGGGCCACACTCCCTCCAGGCTGTGGCCCCTGGAGCCACACATTAGGACTGCCCCCACCCAATCCATGGGAATTCTGCCCATTCCATTGTCAAAAATCGTACAAATTAGGAGAACCCTCCAAAGTCCCTGAGGCCATCCCAATAGTGTAGGTCGCCCGGGACAAAAAAGGGCGGTTGATACCAGCTGAGCATCTTCCTCCACTCATCTACCTCCACTCATACCAAGAAGATTGAACCAGACAGGACCCGAGGCCATTATCGGATCCATTGCTTTGGTTTACAGGCATGTCTCCTCAAAAGCCTGGATTCCAATACCAGCAGAGGGGATTTCCTGAGGCACCCATCAGAACAAATCTCGTCTCCACAAGGAAACTTGTGCATGGGAGCTATGCCAAAGCTTAGGAGAATACTTCAGGGTCCCGGTGCCACCTCCCCATTCCAAGGCCCTCATGGACACAAACACACATTAGGACCCATCCTCTGGAAAGTGCATTTCAACACAGCCACCCCGTTGCTCCCGCAGATCCATTAGATCTAAACTGTATTGTTGCTAGGAGACAATTGGAAGGCGAGGCGGACTTCCCAGGCATCCATCCTCGAATGGTGCTCTGGAGTCATTCCATATGGGATGTCCTGGAGCTGTCCAACAGGTCTCAATTGTCCCGCAGAAGGAATCCTTGAAGGGGGCATCCCACATCTCCCAACGTGGAAAACCTCCATGGCCTCGAGATTCCGCTCCCTTCATGAAGGGGCCGTCATGCACAGAAACTCCAACCTGAGCCAACGTCGGATCCTCGACCTGACTTCAGATGCATGAGATATTGGTTCAGATCTGCAGGGGGTACCTGCCGTGCCCTCACCCTGAATCCGAAGTCTAGCTTGTGTTCTCAGACTTCCGTCCTCACTCTCCTGGCCCCGAAGCCCTCATGTTTGGCAATTGCGGACCGACAATGAAGCACTCTGCCTTCCCTCTAGAAAAAATATATTGCCTATTGAACTGACCAGGCAGCTTAAATGAAGATAAACCTACACGGCAGTCGAATGTACCCAAATTATATAGTCTAACCTGGGCACTAATGCACTGTCTGACACAACCTGAGCCCGGACCTGCTGACCAACACCCAAACAGCTGACTGCACCCTGAGCACATCAGACCCGCCCTGGCCTTAGGTCATCATCTCTTCCCTACCTCAGTTTTCAGGCTTCAGAACCTAGACTTTATCTCCAATCACTGCCCACGGGTGACTGTGATGCAGAAATCAGAACTCTTCCTGACCCATGGCAAGAAACCTTTTGGTTGGCATGTTGTCCAACGTTCAGTGTAGGAGAAAACAGCATTCACCCTGAGGCCCCGCCCATTCTTGAGTGCGACGAGAGCATAAACACGCATTGTGACCTCAGCGTGAGTCCTGTCCTCTAGTAAGTCCTCTCAGTGGCTGGACCATTAGATGTCATAATGGGCTTGACATGTCCCTAGTCCCCAATTTTTAACCAGATTTCTGGTTGTCCAGTCGCCCCACCCCAGGGCTCTACTCTGGAATCCCTCATTTGGTGGGACATCTGAGGTTGAAAAACAAAATGAAACAAATCGACAACAACAACAAAAAAACGGATTTCTTCCATCCCCAGAATGACCGCAAACTCTTTGGATGGGACCGAACCCCCAGAGAGTAAGACTCGTCCTTTTCCCATGAAGTCACCCGGCAATTTCACGACCATGAGTGACACGATATCCAGAGACAAAAACTTGAGCAAGAGCCTCACACTCGCCCTTTTTTCATATCCCGAAGTGTTCTCCTCATGGTCTGTAGATCAGTCCTGCCATACCTATGACCCAAAACATAAGCCGAGTTTGTGTTTTCAGACAACTGTCCAAACAGCTCTGGCCTACACACCCTACAGGCTCAGGGCCCTGGAGCCAAACCTGAGGACTGTACTTGCCCTCTCCAAGGGAATTGTATGTGCCCATTCCAATGGCCACAACCCTACTAATAGGATAACCTCCAAAGTCCCTGAGGCCATCCCAAGAGTTGTGGCTTCCCAGGACAAACAGGGGCAATCTGAGCCCATCTGAGCACCTACCTGCACTCAGACCTGTAGACTGATGTCCCCAGAGGTAAAAAGGAACGAGCAGGCCCCTAGGCACTAATCGGATCCATTACTTTGGTTTCCAGGAAACTCTCCTCAGAGGCCTGGATTTCAATACCAGCATATGGTTGTTTCTTGACTCACCCATCAGAACAAATCTCATCTACACTTGGGAAACATGCACGTTGGAGCTGTGTCAAAGCCTCTCTTTAGGAGAACCCTTCAGGGCCCCAGGGCCACCGCTTCATTCGAAGGTCTCCATAGACACAAAAACATATTAGGACACACCCACAGGAGAGTCCATTTCAACTCAGCCTCCTCGGTTGCCCGCCACATGCAGCAGATCTAACCTGTCTTGTTGCTTGGAGACAATTGGAATGCGAGGTGGGCTACCCATCCATCCATCCTTAGAACCCTGCTCGGAATCGTTGGACTGGAGCCAACCAACAGGTCTCAATTGTCCTGCAGAAGAATCTTTGCAGTTTGGAGCTTCTCACAACTCCCATCGTGGGTAAACCCCCATGTCCTCGTGATCCAACCCCCTTCAAGAAAGGGCCATCAGGGCAGAAAGTCCAACCTGAGCGATCGTCTGATCCTTGCCCTGACTTCAGATGCACGAGATCTCGATTGAGGTCTCTAGATTGTGCCTGCCATATCCTCACCCAGAAACCTAGGCCTAGCTTGGGTTCTCAGACTCCGTCCTCAGACTACTGGCCCACAAGCCCTCCAGTTTGGCAATCCAGAACTACAATGCCGCACTCTGCCTGCCCTACAGAAGTAAAACATTGCCCTCAGGGCTACCCCGAAACCCCAAATGAGGATCAACCTGCACGCCATTCGGCTGTACCCCAAACATATAGGCTGACCTGGGCACTATTTCCCCTTCTGACCCAGCCTGAGCCTGGACCTCCTGGTCCCACCCAGACAGCTGGCCGCACACTGAGCACATCGGACCCGCCATGGCCTTAGGTCGTCATCTGTTCCCAACTGCAGTTTTCAGGCTCCAGAACCTAGACCTTATCTCCAACCACTGCCCAGGGTTGAAAATGATGCAGAAATCAGAACTCTTTCCCCATGGCAAGAAACCTTGTGCTTGGCATGTTGTCCAACGTTCAGTGTGTTGAAACAAGCGTGGCCCATGAGGCCCAGCCCATGCTTGCGGGCCACATTGGTCACAAACACACATTGTGACCCTCAGCCTGAGCCCAGTCCTCAGGTAAGGCCTCTCAGGGCCTATATGAAGAGACAGCATATTGGGCTTGCCATGCCCCTAGGCCCCAATTTTTAACCATAGTTCGGGGTGTCCCTTTACTCTTCCCCAGGGCTCTGCATTTGAATTCCTCTTTTGGTGGGACACCAGAGGTAACAAACCTGAAAGGAGTCCTCCCATCCCACAGACTGACGAAAAACAATGGGGATCGGGCCAAACACAGAGAGGAAGATTCGTCCATGGCCCATGAGACCTCCCCAACATTCCACGGCCATCGCTGAAACAAAATCCAGAGACAAAAGCCTGAGCAAGCGACCCAGACTCGCTCATTCTTCATATCCTGAAGAGTTCGTCTCATGGTTTGTAGATCGGGCGTGCCATACGTACGTCCCCAAACTTAAGCTGAGTTTGTGTTTTCAGTCTTCTGTCCTCAAAGTCCTGGGCCACACTCCCTCCAGGCTGTGGCCCCTGGAGCCACACATTAGGACTGCCCCCACCCAATCCATGGGAATTCTGCCCATTCCATTGTCAAAAATCGTACAAATTAGGAGAACCCTCCAAAGTCCCTGAGGCCATCCCAATAGTGTAGGTCGCCCGGGACAAAAAAGGGCGGTTGATACCAGCTGAGCATCTTCCTCCACTCATCTACCTCCACTCATACCAAGAAGATTGAACCAGACAGGACCCGAGGCCATTATCGGATCCATTGCTTTGGTTTACAGGCATGTCTCCTCAAAAGCCTGGATTCCAATACCAGCAGAGGGGATTTCCTGAGGCACCCATCAGAACAAATCTCGTCTCCACAAGGAAACTTGTGCATGGGAGCTATGCCAAAGCTTAGGAGAATACTTCAGGGTCCCGGTGCCACCTCCCCATTCCAAGGCCCTCATGGACACAAACACACGTTAGGACCCATCCTCTGGAAAGTGCATTTCAACTCAGCCACCCCGTGACTCCCGCAGATCCATTAGATCTAAACTGTCTTGTTGCTAGGAGACAATTGGAAGGCGAGGCCCACTTCCCAGGCATCCATCCTCGAATGGTGCTCTGGAGTCATTCCATATGGGATGTCCTGGAGCTGTCCAACAGGTCTCAATTGTCCCGCAGAAGGAATCCTTGAAGGGGGCATCCCACATCTCCCAACGTGGAAAACCTCCATGGCCTCGAGATTCCGCTCCCTTCATGAAGGGGCCGTCATGCACAGAAACTCCAACCTGAGCCAACGTCGGATCCTCGACCTGACTTCAGATGCATGAGATATTGGTTCAGATCTGCAGGGGGTACCTGCAGTGCCCTCACCCTGAATCCGAAGTCTAGCTTGTGTTCTCAGACTTCCGTCCTCACTCTCCTGGCCCCGAAGCCCTCATGTTTGGCAATTCCGGACCGACAATGAAGCACTCTGCCTGCCCTCTAGAAAAAATATATTGCCTAATGAACTGACCAGGCAGCTTAAATGAAGATAAACCTACACGGCACTCGAATGTACCCAAATTATATAGTCTAACCTGGGCACTAATGCACTGTCTGACACAACCTGAGCCCGGACCTGCTGACCAACACCCAGACAGCTGACTGCACCCTGAGCACATCAGACCCGCCCTGGCCTTAGGTCATCATCTCTTCCCTACCTCAGTTTTCAGGCTTCAGAACCTAGACTTTATCTCCAATCACTGCCCACGGGTGACTGTGATGCAGAAATCAGAACTCTTCCTGACCCATGGCAAGAAACCTTGTGGTTGGCATGTTGTCCAACGTTCAGTGTAGGAGAAAACAGCATTCACCCTGAGGCCCCGCCCATTCTTGAGTGCGACGAGAGCATAAACACGCATTGTGACCTCAGCGTGAGTCCTGTCCTCTAGTAAGTCCTCTCAGTGGCTGGACCATTAGATGTCATAATGGGCTTGACATGTCCCTAGTCCCCAATTTTTAACCAGATTTCTGGTTGTCCAGTCGCCCCACCCCAGGGCTCTACTCTGGAATCCCTCATTTGGTGGGACATCTGAGGTTGAAAAACAAAATGAAACAAATCGACAACAACAACAAAAAAACGGATTTCTTCCATCCCCAGAATGACCGCAAACTCTTTGGATGGGACCGAACCCCCAGAGAGTAAGACTCGTCCTTTTCCCATGAAGTCACCCGGCAATTTCACGACCATGAGTGACACGATATCCAGAGACAAAAACTTGAGCAAGAGCCTCACACTCGCCCTTTTTTCATATCCCGAAGTGTTCTCCTCATGGTCTGTAGATCAGTCCTGCCATACCTATGACCCAAAACATAAGCCGAGTTTGTATTTTCAGACAACTGTCCAAACAGCTCTGGACTACACACCCTACAGGCTCAGGGCCCTGGAGCCAAACCTGAGGACTGTACTTGCCCTCTCCAAGGGAATTGTATGTGCCCATTCCAATGGCCACAACCCTACTAATAGGATAACCTCCAAAGTCCCTGAGGCCATCCCAAGAGTTGTGGCTTCCCAGGACAAACAGGGGCAATCTGAGCCCATCTGAGCACCTACCTGCACTCGGACCTGTAGACTGATGTCCCCAGAGGTAAAAAGGAACGAGCAGGCCCCTAGGCACTAATCGGATCCATTGCTTTGGTTTCCAGGAAACTCTCCTCAGAGGCCTGGATTTCAATACCAGCATATGGTTGTTTCTTGACTCACCCATCAGAACAAATCTCATCTACACTTGGGAAACATGCACGTTGGAGCTGTGTCAAAGCCTCTGTTTAGGAGAACCCTTCAGGGCCCCAGGGCCACCGCTTCATTCGAAGGTCTCCATAGACACAAAAACATATTAGGACACACCCACAGGAGAGTCCATTTCAACTCAGCCTCCTCGGTTGCCCGCCACATGCAGCAGATCTAACCTGTCTTGTTGCTTGGAGACAATTGGAATGCGAGGTGGGCTACCCAGCCATCCATCCTTAGAACCCTGCTCGGAATCGTTGGACTGGAGCCAACCAACAGGTCTCAATTGTCCTGCAGAAGAATCTTTGCAGTTTGGAGCTTCTCACAACTCCCATCGTGGGTAAACCCCCATGTCCTCGTGATCCAACCCCCTTCAAGAAAGGGCCATCAGGGCAGAAAGTCCAACCTGATCCTTGCCCTGACTTCAGATGCACGAGATCTCGATTGAGGTCTCTAGATTGTGCCTGCCATATCCTCACCCAGAAACCTAGGCCTAGCTTGGGTTCTCAGACTCCGTCCTCAGACTACTGGCCCACAAGCCCTCCAGTTGGGCAATCCAGAACTACAATGCCGCACTCTGCCTGCCCTACAGAAGTAAAACATTGCCCTCAGGGCTACCCCGAAACCCCAAATGAGGATCAACCTGCACGCCATTCGGCTGTACCCCAAACATATAGGCTGACCTGGGCACTATTTCCCCTTCTGACCCAGCCTGAGCCTGGACCTCCTGGTCCCACCCAGACAGCTGGCCGCACACTGAGCACATCGGACCCGCCATGGCCTTAGGTCGTCATCTCTTCCCAACTGCGGTTTTCAGGCTCCAGAACCTAGACCTTATCTCCAACCACTGCCCAGGGTTGAAAATGATGCAGAAATCAGAACTCTTTCCCCATGGCAAGAAACCTTGTGCTTGGCATGTTGTCCAACGTTCAGTGTAGTTGAAACAAGCGTGGCCCATGAGGCCCAGCCCATGCTTGCGGGCCACATTGGTCACAAACACACATTGTGACCCTCAGCCTGAGCCCAGTCCTCAGGTAAGGCCTCTCAGGTCCTATATGAAGAGACAGCATATTGGGCTTGCCATGCCCCTAGTCCCCAATTTTTAACCATAGTTCGGGGTGTCCCTTTACTCTTCCCCAGGGCTCTGCTTTGGAATTCCTCTTTTGGTGGGACACCAGAGGTAACAAACCTGAAAGGAGTCCTCCCATCCCACAGATTGACGAAAAACAATTGGGATCGGGCCAAACACAGAGAGGAAGATTCGTCCATGGCCCATGAGACCTCCCCAACATTCCACGGCCATCGCTGAAACAAAATCCAGAGACAGAAGCCTGAGCAAGCGACCCAGACTCGCTCATTCTTCATATCCTGAAGAGTTCGTCTCATGGTTTGTAGATCGGGCGTGCCATACCTACGTCCCCAAACTTAAGCTGAGTTTGTGTTTTCAGTCTTCTGTCCTCAAAGTCCTGGGCCACACTCCCTCCAGGCTGTGGCCCCTGGAGCCACACATTAGGACTGCCCCCACCCAATCCATGGGAATTCTGCCCATTCCATTGTCAAAAATCGTACAAATTAGGAGAACCCTCCAAAGTCCCTGAGGCCATCCCAATAGTGTAGGTCGCCCGGGACAAAAAAGGGCGGTTGATACCAGCTGAGCATCTTCCTCCACTCATCTACCTCCACTCATACCAAGAAGATTGAACCAGACAGGACCCGAGGCCATTATCGGATCCATTGCTTTGGTTTACAGGCATGTCTCCTCAAAAGCCTGGATTCCAATACCAGCAGAGGGGATTTCCTGAGGCACCCATCAGAACAAATCTCGTCTCCACAAGGAAACTTGTGCATGGGAGCTATGCCAAAGCTTAGGAGAATACTTCAGGGTCCCGGTGCCACCTCCCCATTCCAAGGCCCTCATGGACACAAACACACATTAGGACCCATCCTCTGGAAAGTGCATTTCAACTCAGCCACCCCGTTGCTCCCGCAGATCCATTAGATCTAAACTGTCTTGTTGCTAGGAGACAATTGGAAGGCGAGGCGGACTTCCCAGGCATCCATCCTCGAATGGTGCTCTGGAGTCATTCCATATGGGATGTCCTGGAGCTGTCCAACAGGTCTCAATTGTCCCGCAGAAGGAATCCTTGAAGGGGGCATCCCACATCTCCCAACGTGGAAAACCTCCATGGCCTCGAGATTCCGCTCCCTTCATGAAGGGGCCGTCATGCACAGAAACTCCAACCTGAGCCAACGTCGGATCCTCGACCTGACTTCAGATGCATGAGATATTGGTTCAGATCTGCAGGGGGTACCTGCCGTGCCCTCACCCTGAATCCGAAGTCTAGCTTGTGTTCTCAGACTTCCGTCCTCACTCTCCTGGCCCCGAAGCCCTCATGTTTGGCAATTCCGGACCGACAATGAAGCACTCTGCCTGCCCTCTAGAAAAAATATATTGCCTAATGAGCTGACCAGGCAGCTTAAATGAAGATAAACCTACACGGCACTCGAATGTACCCAAATTATATAGTCTAACCTGGGCACTAATGCACTGTCTGACACAACCTGAGCCCGGACCTGCTGACCAACACCCAGACAGCTGACTGCACCCTGAGCACATCAGACCCGCCCTGGCCTTAGGTCATCATCTCTTCCCTACCTCAGTTTTCAGGCTTCAGAACCTAGACTTTATCTCCAATCACTGCCCACGGGTGACTGTGATGCAGAAATCAGAACTCTTCCTGACCCATGGCAAGAAACCTTGTGGTTGGCATGTTGTCCAACGTTCAGTGTAGGAGAAACCAGCATTCACCCTGAGGCCCCGCCTATTCTTGAGTGCGACGAGAGCATAAACACGCATTGTGACCTCAGCGTGAGTCCTGTCCTCTAGTAAGTCCTCTCAGTGGCTGGACCGTTAGATGTCATAATGGGCTTGACATGTCCCTAGTCCCCAATTTTTAACCAGATTTCTGGTTGTCCAGTCGCCCCACCCCAGGGCTCTACTCTGGAATCCCTCATTTGGTGGGACATCTGAGGTTGAAAAACAAAATGAAACAAATCGACAACAACAACAAAAAAACGGATTTCTTCCATCCCCAGAATGACCGCAAACTCTTTGGATGGGACCGAACCCCCAGAGAGTAAGACTCGTCCATTTCCCATGAAGTCACCCGGCAATTACACGACCATGAGTGACACGATATCTAGAGACAAAAACTTGAGCAAGAGCCTCACACTCGCCCTTTTTTCATATCCCGAAGTGTTCTCCTCATGGTCTGTAGATCAGTCCTGCCATACCTATGACCCAAAACATAAGCCGAGTTTGTGTTTTCAGACAACTGTCCAAACAGCTCTGGTCTACACACCCTACAGGCTCAGGGCCCTGGAGCCAAACCTGAGGACTGTACTTGCCCTCTCCAAGGGAATTGTATATGCCCATTCCAATGGCCACAACCCTACTAGTATGATAACCTCCAAAGTCCCTGAGGCCATCCAAATAGTTGTGGCTTCCCAGGACAAACAAGGGCAATCTGAGCCCATCTGAGCACCTACCTGCACTCAGACCCATAGACTGATGTCACCAGAGGTGAAAAGGAACGAACAGGCCCCTAGGCACTAATCGGATCCATTGCTTTGGTTTCCAGGCATCTCTCCTCAGAGGCCTGGATTTCAATACCAGCATATGGCTGTTTCTTGACTCACCCATCAGAACAAATCTCATCTACACATGGGAAACATGCACGTTGGAGCTGTGTCAAAGCCTCTCTTTAGGAGAACCCTTCAGGGCCCCAGGGCCACCGCTTCATTCCAAGGTCTCCATAGACACAAAAACATATTAGGACACATCCACAGGAGAGTCCATTTCAACTCAGCCTCCTCGGTTGCCCCCCACATCCAGCAGATCTAACCTGTCTTGTTGCTTGGAGACCATTGGAATGCGAGGTGGGCTACCCAGCCATCCATCCTTAGAACCCTGCTCGGAATCGTTGGCCTGGAGCCAACCAACAGGTCTCAATTGTCCTGCAGAAGAATCTTTGCAGTTTGGAGCTTCTCACAACTCCCATCGTGGGAAAACCCCCATGCCCTCGTGATCCAACCTCCTTCAATAAAGGGCCATCAGGGCAGAAAGTCCAACCTGAGCGATCGTCTGATCCTTTCACTGACTTCAGATGCACGAGATCTCTATTGAGGTCTGTAGATTGTGCCTTCCATATCCTCACCCAGAAACCTAGGCCTAGCTTGGGTTCTCAGACTCCGTCCTCAGACTACTGGCCCACAAGCCCTCCAGTTGGGCAATCCAGAACTACAATGCCGCACTCTGCCTGCCCTACAGAAGTAAAACATTGCCCTCAGGGCTACCCCGAAACCGCAAATGAGGATCAACGTGCACGCCATTCAGCTGTACCCCAAACATATAGGCTGACCTTGGCACTCTTTCCCCTTCTGACCCAGCCTGAGCCTGGACCTCCTGGTCCCACCCAGACAGCTGGCCGCACACTGAGCACATCGGACCCGCCATGGCCTTAGGTCGTCATCTCTTCCCAACTGCGGTTTTCAGGCTCCAGAACCTAGACCTTATCTCCAACCACTGCCCAGGGTTGAAAATGATGCAGAAATCAGAACTCTTTCCCCATGGCAAGAAACCTTGTGGTTGGCATGTTGTCCAACGTTCAGTGTAGTTGAAACAAGCGTGGCCCATGAGGCCCAGCCCATGCTTGCGGGCCACATTGGTCACAAACACACATTGTGACCCTCAGCCTGAGCCCAGTCCTCAGGTAAGGCCTCTCAGGGCCTATATGAAGAGACAGTATATTGGGCTTGCCATGCCCGTAGGCCGCAATTTTTAACCATAGTTCGGGTTGTCCCTTCACTCTTTCCCAGAGCTCCTCTTTGGAATTCCTCTTTTGGTGGGACACCTGAGGTAACAAACCTGAAAGGAGTCCTCCCATCCCACAGATTGAAGAAAAACAATTGGGATCGGGCCAAATCCACAGAGAGGAAGATTCGTCCATGGCCCATGAGACCTCCCCAACATTCCACGGCCATCGCTGAAACAAAAGTCAGAGACAAAAGCCTGAGCAAGTGCCTCAGACTCGCTCATTCTTCATATCCTGAAGAGTTCTTCTCATGGTTTGTAGATCGGGCGTGCCATACCAACGTCCCTAAACTTAAGCTGAGTTTGTGTTTTCAGTCTTCTGTCCTCAAAGTCCTGGGCCACACTCCCTCCAGGCTGGGGCCCCTGGAGCCACACATTAGGACTGCCCCCACCCAATCCATGGGAATTCTGCCCATTCCATTGTCAAAAATCATACAAATTAGGAGAACCCTCCAAAGTCCCTGAGGCCATCCCAATAGTGTAGGTCGCCCAGAACAAGAAAGGGCGGTTGATACCGGCTGAGCAACTACCTCCACTCATCTACCTCCACTCATACCAAGAAGATTGAACCAGACAGGACCCGAGGCCATTATCGGATCCATTGCTTTGGTTTACAGGCATGTCTCCTCAAAAGCCTGGATTCCAATACCAGCACAGGGGATTTCCTGAGGCACCCATCAGAACAAATCTCGTCTCCACAAGGAAACTTGTGCATGGGAGCTAAGCCAAAGATTAGGAGATACTTCAGGGTCCCGGTGCCACCTCCCCATTCCAAGGCCCTCATGGACACAAACACACGATAGGACCCATCCTCTGGAAAGTGCATTTCAACTCAGCCACCCCGGTTGCTCCCGCTGATCCATTAGATCTAAACTGTCTTGTTGCTAGGAGACAATTGGAAGGCGAGGCGGACTTCCCAGGCATCCATCCTGGAACAGTGCTCTGGAGTCATTCCATATGGGATGTCCTGGAGCTGTCCAACAGGTCTCAATTGTCCCGCAGAAGGAATCCTTGAAGGGGTCATCCCACATCTCCCAACGTGGAACACCTCCATGGCCTCGAGATTCCGCTCCCTTCATGAAGCGGCCGTCATGCACAGAAACTCCAACCTGAGCCAACGTGGGATCCTCGCCCTGACTTCAGATGCATGAGATATTGGTTCAGATCTGCAGGGGGTACCTGCCATGCCCTCACCCTGAATCCGAAGTCTAGCTTGTGTTCTCAGACTTCCGTCCTCACTCCCCTGGCCCCGAAGCCCTCAAGTTTGGCAATTCCGGACCGACAATGAAGCACTCTGCCTGCCCTCTAGAAAAAATATATTGCCTAATGAGCAGCCCAGGCAGCTTAAATGAGGATAAACCTACACGGCACTCGAATGTACCCAAATTATATAGTCTAACCTGGGCACTAATGCACTGTCTGACACAACCTGAGCCCGGACCTGCTGACCAACACCCAGACAGCTGACCGCACGCTGAGCACATCAGACCCGCCATGGCCTTAGGTCATCATCTCTTCCCTACCTCAGTTTTCAGGCTTCAGAACCTAGACCTTATCTCCAATCACTGCCCACGGGTGACTGTGATGCAGAAATCAGAACTCTTCCTGACCCATGGCAAGAAACCTTGTGGTTGGCATGTTGTCCAACGTTCAGTGTAGGAGAAACCAGCATTCACCCTGAGGCCCCGCCCATTCTTGAGTGCGACGAGAGCATAAACACGGATTGTGACTTCAGCGTGAGTCCTGTCCTCTAGTAAGTCCTCTCAGTGGCTGGACCATTAGATGTCATAATGGGCTTGACATATCCCTAGTCCCCAATTTTTAACCAGATTTCTGGTTGTCCAGTCGCCCCACCCCAGGGCTCTACTCTGGAATCCCTCATTTGGTGGGACATCTGAGGTTGAAAAACAAAATGAAACAAATCGACAACAACAACAAAAAAAGGACTTCTTCCATCCGCAGAATGACCCCAAACTCTTTGGATGGGACCGAAGCCCCAGAGAGTAAGACTCGTCCATTTCCCATGAAGTCACCCGGCAATTTCACGACCATGAGTGACACGATATCCAGAGACAAAAACTTGAGCAAGAGCCTCACACTCACCCTTTTTTCATATCCCGAAGTGTTCTCCTCATGGTCTGTAGATCAGTCCTGCCATACCTATGACCCAAAACATAAGCCTAGTTTGTGTTTTCAGACAACTGTCCAAACAGCTCTGGCCTACACACCCTACAGGCTCAGGGCCCTGGAGCCAAACCTGAGGACTGTACTTGCCCTCTCCAAGGGAATTGTATATGCCCATTCCAATGGCCACAACCCTACTAGTAGGATAACCTCCAAAGTCCCTGAGGCCATCCAAATAGTTGTGGCTTCCCAGGACAAACAAGGGCAATCTGAGCCCATCTGAGCACCTACCTGCACTCAGACCCATAGACTGATGTCCCCAGAGGTAAAAAGGAACGAACAGGCCCCTAGGCACTAATCGGATCCATTGCTTTGGTTTCCAGGCATCTCTCCTCAGAGGCCTGGATTTCAATACCAGCATATGGCTGTTTCTTGACTCACCCATCAGAACAAATCTCATCTACACATGGGAAACATGCACGTTGGAGCTGTGTCAAAGCCTCTGTTTAGGAGAACTCTTCAGGGCCCCAGGGCCACCGCTTCATTCCAAGGTCTCCATAGACACAAAAACATATTAGGACACATCCACAGGAGAGTCCATTTCAACTCAGCCTCCTCGGTTGCCCCCCACATCCAGCAGATCTAACCTGTCTTGTTGCTTGGAGACCATTGGAATGCGAGGTGGGCTACCCAGCCATCCATCCTTAGAACCCTGCTCGGAATCGTTGGCCTGGAGCCAACCAACAGGTCTCAATTGTCCTGCAGAAGAATCTTTGCAGTTTGGAGCTTCTCACAACTCCCATCGTGGGAAAACCCCCATGCCCTCGTGATCCAACCTCCTTCAAGAAAGGGCCATCAGGGCAGAAAGTCCAACCTGAGCGATCGTCTGATCCTTTCACTGACTTCAGATGCACGAGATCTCTATTGAGGTCTGTAGATTGTGCCTTCCATATCCTCACCCAGAAACCTAGGCCTAGCTTGGGTTCTCAGACTCCGTCCTCAGACTACTGGCCCACAAGCCCTCCAGTTGGGCAATCCAGAACTACAATGCCGCACTCTGCCTGCCCTACAGAAGTAAAACATTGCCCTCAGGGCTACCCCGAAACCGCAAATGAGGATCAACGTGCACGCCATTCAGCTGTACCCCAAACATATAGGCTGACCTTGGCACTATTTCCCCTTCTGACCCAGCCTGAGCCTGGACCTCCTGGTCCCACCCAGACAGCTGGCCGCACACTGAGCACATCGGACCCGCCATGGCCTTAGGTCGTCATCTCTTCCCAACTGCGGTTTTCAGGCTCCAGAACCTAGACCTTATCTCCAACCACTGCCCAGGGTTGAAAATGATGCAGAAATCAGAACTCTTTCCCCATGGCAAGAAACCTTGTGGTTGGCATGTTGTCCAACGTTCAGTGTAGTTGAAACAAGCGTGGCCCATGAGGCCCAGCCCATGCTTGCGGGCCACATTGGTCACAAACACACATTGTGACCCTCAGCCTGAGCCCAGTCCTCAGGTAAGGCCTCTCAGGGCCTATATGAAGAGACAGTATATTGGGCTTGCCATGCCCGTAGGCCGCAATTTTTAACCATAGTTCGGGTTGTCCCTTCACTCTTTCCCAGGGCTCCTCTTTGGAATTCCTCTTTTGGTGGGACACCTGAGGTAACAAACCTGAAAGGAGTCCTCCCATCCCACAGATTGAAGAAAAACAATTGGGATCGGGCCAAATCCACAGAGAGGAAGATTCGTCCATGGCCCATGAGACCTCCCCAACATTCCACGGCCATCGCTGAAACAAAAGTCAGAGACAAAAGCCTGAGCAAGTGCCTCAGACTCGCTCATTCTTCATATCCTGAAGAGTTCTTCTCATGGTTTGTAGATCGGGCGTGCCATACCAACGTCCCCAAACTTAAGCTGAGTTTGTGTTTTCAGTCTTCTGTCCTCAAAGTCCTGGGCCACACTCCCTCCAGGCTGGGGCCCCTGGAGCCACACATTAGGACTGCCCCCACCCAATCCATGGGAATTCTGCCCATTCCATTGTCAAAAATCATACAAATTAGGAGAACCCTCCAAAGTCCCTGAGGCCATCCCAATAGTTTAGGTCGCCCAGAACAAAAAAGGGCGGTTGATACCGGCTGAGCAACTACCTCCACTCATCTACCTCCACTCATACCAAGAAGATTGAACCAGACAGGACCCGAGGCCATTATCGGATCCATTGCTTTGGTTTACAGGCATGTCTCCTCAAAAGCCTGGATTCCAATACCAGCACAGGGGATTTCCTGAGGCACCCATCAGAACAAATCTCGTCTCCACAAGGAAACTTGTGCATGGGAGCTAAGCCAAAGATTAGGAGATACTTCAGGGTCCCGGTGCCACCTCCCCATTCCAAGGCCCTCATGGACACAAACACACGATAGGACCCATCCTCTGGAAAGTGCATTTCAACTCAGCCACCCCGGTTGCTCCCGCAGATCCATTAGATCTAAACTGTCTTGTTGCTAGGAGACAATTGGAAGGCGAGGCGGACTTCCCAGGCATCCATCCTGGAACAGTGCTCTGGAGTCATTCCATATGGGATGTCCTGGAGCTGTCCAACAGGTCTCAATTGTCCCGCAGAAGGAATCCTTGAAGGGGGCATCCCACATCTCCCAACGTGGAACACCTCCATGGCCTCGAGATTCCGCTCCCTTCATGAAGCGGCCGTCATGCACAGAAACTCCAACCTGAGCCAACGTGGGATCCTCGCCCTGACTTCAGATGCATGAAATATTGGTTCAGATCTGCAGGGGGTACCTGCCATGCCCTCACCCTGAATCCGAAGTCTAGCTTGTGTTCTCAGACTTCCGTCCTCACTCCCCTGGCCCCGAAGCCCTCAAGTTTGGCAATTCCGGACCGACAATGAAGCACTCTGCCTGCCCTCTAGAAAAAATATATTGCCTAATGAGCAGCCCAGGCAGCTTAAATGAGGATAAACCTACACGGCACTCGAATGTACCCAAATTATATAGTCTAACCTGGGCACTAATGCACTGTCTGACACAACCTGAGCCCGGACCTGCTGACCAACACCCAGACAGCTGACCGCACGCTGAGCACATCAGACCCGCCATGGCCTTAGGTCATCATCTCTTCCCTACCTCAGTTTTCAGGCTTCAGAACCTAGACCTTATCTCCAATCACTGCCCACGGGTGACTGTGATGCAGAAATCAGAACTCTTCCTGACCCATGGCAAGAAACCTTGTGGTTGGCATGTTGTCCAACGTTCAGTGTAGGAGAAACCAGCATTCACCCTGAGGCCCCGCCCATTCTTGAGTGCGACGAGAGCATAAACACGGATTGTGACCTCAGCGTGAGTCCTGTCCTCTAGTAAGTCCTCTCAGTGGCTGGACCATTAGATGTCATAATGGGCTTGACATATCCCTAGTCCCCAATTTTTAACCAGATTTCTGGTTGTCCAGTCGCCCCACCCCAGGGCTCTACTCTGGAATCCCTCATTTGGTGGGACATCTGAGGTTGAAAAACAAAATGAAACAAATCGACAACAACAACAAAAAAAGGACTTCTTCCATCCGCAGAATGACCCCAAACTCTTTGGATGGGACCGAAGCCCCAGAGAGTAAGACTCGTCCATTTCCCATGAAGTCACCCGGCATTTTCACGACCATGAGTGACACGATATCCAGAGACAAAAACTAGAGCAAGAGCCTCACACTCGCCCTTTTTTCATATCCCGAAGTGTTCTCCTCATGGTCTGTAGATCAGTCCTGCCATACCTATGACCCAAAACATAAGCCTAGTTTGTGTTTTCAGACAACTGTCCAAACAGCTCTGGCCTACACACCCTACAGGCTCAGGGCCCTGGAGCCAAACCTGAGGACTGTACTTGCCCTCTCCAAGGGAATTGTATATGCCCATTCCAATGGCCACAACCCTACTAGTAGGATAACCTCCAAAGTCCCTGAGGCCATCCAAATAGTTGTGGCTTCCCAGGACAAACAAGGGCAATCTGAGCCCATCTGAGCACCTACCTGCACTCAGACCCATAGACTGATGTCCCCAGAGGTAAAAAGGAACGAACAGGCCCCTAGGCACTAATCGGATCCATTGCTTTGGTTTCCAGGCATGTCTCCTCAGAGGCCTGGATTTCAATACCAGCATATGGCTGTTTCTTGACTCACCCATCAGAACAAATCTCATCTACACATGGGAAACATGCACGTTGGAGCTGTGTCAAAGCCTCTGTTTAGGAGAACCCTTCAGGGCCCCAGGGCCACCGCTTCATTCCAAGGTCTCCATAGACACAAAAACATATTAGGACACATCCACAGGAGAGTCCATTTCAACTCAGCCTCCTCGGTTGCCCCCCACATCCAGCAGATCTAATCTGTCTTGTTGCTTGGAGACCATTGGAATGCGAGGTGGGCTACCCAGGCATCCATCCTTAGAACCCTGCTCAGAATCGTTGGCCTGGAGCCAACCAACAGGTCTCAATTGTCCTGCAGAAGAATCTTTGCAGTTTGGAGCTTCTCACAACTCCCATCTTGGGAAAACCCCCATGCCCTCGTGATCCAACCTCCTTCAAGAAAGGGCCATCAGGGCAGAAAGTCCAACCTGAGCGATCGTCTGATCCTTTCACTGACTTCAGATGCACGAGATCTCTATTGAGGTCTGTAGATTGTGCCTTCCATATCCTCACCCAGAAACCTAGGCCTAGCTTGGGTTCTCAGACTCCGTCCTCAGACGACTGGCCCACAAGCCCTCCAGTTGGGCAATCCAGAACTACAATGCCGCACTCTGCCTGCCCTACAGAAGTAAAACATTGCCCTCAGGGCTACCCCGAATCCGCAAATGAGGATCAACCTGCACGCCATTCAGCTGTACCCCAAACATATAGGCTGACCTGGGCACTATTTCCCCTTCTGACCCAGCCTGAGCCTGGACCTCCTGGTCCCACCCAGACAGCTGGCCGCACACTGAGCACATAGGACACGCCATGGCCTTAGGTCGTCATCTCTTCCCAACTGCGGTTTTCAGGCTCCAGAACCTAGACCTTATCTCCAACCACTGCCCAGGGTTGAAAATGATGCAGAAATCAGAACTCTTTCCCCATGGCAAGAAACCTTGTGGTTGGCATGTTGTCCACCGTTCAGTGTAGTTGAAACAAGCGTGGCCCATGAGGCCCAGCCCATGCTTGCGGGCCACATTGGTCACAAACACACATTGTGACCCTCAGCCTGAGCCCAGTCCTCAGGTAAGGCCTCTCAGGGCCTATATGAAGAGACAGCATATTGGGCTTGCCATGCCCGTAGGCCGCAATTTTTAACCATAGTTCGGGTTGTCCCTTCACTCTTTCCCAGGGCTCCTCTTTGGAATTCCTCTTTTGGTGGGACACCTGAGGTAACAAACCTGAAAGGAGTCCTCCCATCCCACAGATTGAAGAAAAACAATTGGGATCGGGCCAAATCCACAGAGAGGAAGATACGTCCATGGCCCATGAGACCTCCCCAACATTCCACGGCCATCGCTGAAACAAAAGTCAGAGACAAAAGCCTGAGCAAGCGCCTCAGACTCGCTCATTCTTCATATCCTGAAGAGTTCTTCTCATGGTTTGTAGATCGGGCGTGCCATACCAACGTCCCCAAACTTAAGCTGAGTTTGTGTTTTCAGTCTTCTGTCCTCAAAGTCCTGGGCCACACTCCCTCCAGGCTGGGGCCCCTGGAGCCACACATTAGGACTGCCCCCACCCAATCCATGGGAATTCTGCCCATTCCATTGTCAAAAATCGTACAAATTAGGAGAACCCTCCAAAGTCCCTGAGGCCATCCCAATAGTGTAGGTCGCCCAGAACAAAAAAGGGCGGTTGATACTGGCTGAGCAACTACCTCCACTCATCTACCTCCACTCATACCAAGAAGATTGAACCAGACAGGACCCGAGGCCATTATCGGATCCATTGCTTTGGTTTACAGGCATGTCTCCTCAAAAGCCTGGATTCCAATACCAGCACAGGGGATTTCCTGAGGCACCCATCAGAACAAATCTCGTCTCCACAAGGAAACTTGTGCATGGGAGCTAAGCCAAAGCTTAGGAGAATACTTCAGGGTCCCGGTGCCACCTCCCCATTCCAAGGCCCTCATGGACACAAACACAAGTTAGGACCCATCCTCTGGAAAGTGCATTTCAACTCAGCCACCCCGGTTGCTCCCGCAGATCCATTAGATCTAAACTGTCTTGTTGCTAGGAGACAATTGGATGGCGAGGCGGACTTCCCAGGCATCCATCCTGGAACGATGCTCTGGAGTCATTCCATATGGGATGTCCTGGAGCTTTCCAACAGGTCTCAATTGTCCCGCAGAAGGAATCCTTGAAGGGGGCATCCCACATCTCCCAACGTGGAAAACCTCCATGGCCTCGAGATTCCGCTCCCTTCATGAAGGGGCCGTCATGCACAGAAACTCCAACCTGAGCCAACGTCGGATCCTCGCCCTGACTTCAGATGCATGAGATGTTGGTTCAGATCTGCAGGGGGTACCTGCCGTGCCCTCACCCTGAATCCGAAGTCTAGCTTGTGTTCTCAGACTTCCGTCCTCACTGTCCTGGCACCGAAGCCCTCAAGTTTGGCAATTCCGGACCGACAATGAAGCACTCTGCCATGTCCTCTAGAAAAAATATATTGCCTAATGAGCAGCCCAGGCAGCTTAAATGAGGATAAACCTACACGGCACTCGAATGTACCCAAATTATATAGTCTAACCTGGGCACTAATGCACTGTCTGACACAACCTGAGCCCACCTGCTGACCAACACCCAGACAGCTGACCGCACGCTGAGCACATCAGACCCGCCATGGCCTTAGGTCATCATCTCTTCCCTACCTCAGTTTTCAGGCTTCAGAACCTAGACCTTATCTCCAATCACTGCCCACGGGTGACTGTGATGCAGAAATCAGAACTCTTCCTGACCCATGGCAAGAAACCTTGTGGTTGGCATGTTGTCCAACGTTCAGTGTAGGAGAAACCAGCATTCACCCTGAGGCCCCGCCCATTCTTGCATGCGACGAGAGCATATACACGCATTGTGACCTCAGCGTGAGTCCTGTCCTCTAGTAAGTCCTCTCAGTGGCTGCACCATTAGATGTCATAATGGGCTTGACATGTTCCTAGTCCCCAATTTTTAACCAGATTTATGGTTGTCCAGTCGACCCACCCCAGGGCTCTACTCTGGAATCCCTCATTTGGTGGGACATCTGAGGTTGAAAAACAAAATGAAACAAATCGACAACAACAAAAAAACGGACTTCTTCCATCCCCAGAATGACCCCAAACTCTTTGGACGGGACCGAACCCCCAGAGAGTAAGACTCGTCCATTTCCCATGAAGTCACCCGGCAATTTCACGACCATGAGTGACACGATATCCAGAGACAAAAACTTGAGCAAGAGTCTCACACTCGCCCTTTTTTCATATCCCGAAGTGTTCTCCTCATGGTCTGTAGATCAGTCCTGCCATACCTATGACCCAAAACATAAGCCGAGTTTGTGTTTTCAGACAACTGTCCAAGCAGCTCTGGCCTACACACCCTACAGGCTCAGGGCCCTGGAGCCAAACCTGAGGACTGTACTTGCCCTCTCCAAGGGAATTGTATGTGCCCATTCCAATGGCCACAACCCTACTAGTAGGATAACCTCCAAAGTCCCTGAGGCCATCCCAATAGTTGTGGCTTCCCAGGACAAACAGGGGCAATCTGAGCCCATCTGAGCACCTACCTGCACTCAGACCCGTAGACTGATGTCCCCAGAGGTAAAAAGGAACGAACAGGCCCCTAGGCACTAATCGGATCCATTGCTTTGGTTTCCAGGCATCTCTCCTCAGAGGCCTGGAGTTCAATACCAGCATATGGCTGTTTCTTGACTCACCCATCAGAACAAATCTCATCTACACATGGGAAACATGCACGTTGGAGCTGTGTCAAAGCCTCTGTTTAGGAGAACCCTTCAGGGCCCCAGGGCCACCGCTTCATTCCAAGGTCTCCATAGACACAAAAACATATTAGGACACATCCACAGGAGAGTCCATTTCAACTCAGCCTCCTCGGTTGCCCCCCACATCCAGCAGATCTAACCTGTCTTGTTGCTTGGAGACAATTGGAATGCGAGGTGGGCTACCCAGCCATCCATCCTTAGAACCCTGCTCGGAATCATTGGCCTGGAGCCAACCAACAGGTCTCAATTGTCCTGCAGAAGAATCTTTGCAGTTTGGAGCTTCTCACAACTCCCATCGTGGGAAAACCCCCATGTCCACGTAATCCAACCCCCTTCAAGAAAGGGCCATCAGGGCAGAAAGTCCAACCTGAGCGATCGTCTGATACTTGCCCTGACTTCAGATGCACGAGATCTCGATTGAGGTCTGTTGACTGTGCCTGCCATATCCTCACGCAGTAACCTAGGCCTAGCTTGGGTTCTCAGACTCCGTCCTCAGACTACTGGCCCACAAGCCCTCCATTTTGGCAATCCAGAACTACAATGCCGCACTCTGCCTGCCCTACAGAAGTAAAACATTGCCCTCAGGGCTACCCTGAAACCCCAAATGAGGATCAACCTGCACGACATTCGGCTGTACCCCAAACATATAGGCTGACCTGGGCACTATTTCCCCTTCTGAACCAGCCTGAGCCTGGACCTCCTGGTCCCACCGAGACATCTGGCCACACACTGAGCACATCGGACCCGCCATGGCCTTAGGTCGTCATCTCTTCCCAACTGCGGTTTTCAGGCTCCAGAACCTAGACCTTATCTCCAACCACTGCACAGGGTTGAAAATGATGCAGAAATCAGAACTCTTTCCCCATGGCAAGAAACCTTGTGGTTGGCATGTTGTCCAACGTTCAGTGTAGTTGAAACAAGTGTGGCCCATGAGGCCCAGCCCATGCTTGCGGGGCACATTGGTCACAAACACACATTGTGACCCTCAGCCTGAGCCCAGTCCTCAGGTAAGGCCTCTCAGGGCCTATATGAAGAGACAGCATATTGGGCGAGCCATGCCACTAGACCCCAATTTTTAACCATAGTTCGGGGTGTCCCTTCACTCTTCCCCAGGGCTCTGCTTTGGAATTCCTCTTTTGGTGGGACACCAGAGGTAACAAACCTGAAAGGAGTCCTCCCATCCCACAGATTGACGAAAAACAATTGGGATCGGGCCAAATCCACAGAGAGGAAGATTCGTCCATGGCCCATGAGACCTCCCCAACATTCCACGGCCATCGCTGAAACAAAATCCAGAGACAAAAGCCTGAGCAAGCGCCTCAGACTCGCTCATTCTTCATATCCTGAAGAGTTCTTCTCATGGTTTGTAGATCGGGCGTGCCATACCTACGTCCCCAAACTTAAGCTGAGTTTGTGTTTTCAGTCTTCTGTCCTCAAAGTCCTGGGCCACACTACCTCCAGGCTGGGGCCCCTGGAGCCACACATTAGGACTGCCCTCACCCAATCCATGGGAATTCTGCCCATTCCATTGTCAAAAATCGTACAAATTAGGAGAACCCTCCAAAGTCCCTGAGGCCATCCCAATAGTGTAGGTCGCCCGGGACAAAAAAGGGCATTTAATACCGGCTGAGCATCTACCTCCACTCATCTACCTCCACTCATACCAAGAAGATTGAACCAGACAGGACCCGAGGCCATTATCGGATCCATTGCTTTGGTTTACAGGCATGTCTCCTCAAAAGCCTGGATTCCAATACCAGCAGAGGGGATTTCCTGAGGCACCCATCAGAACAAATCTCGTCTCCACAAGGAAACTTGTGCATGGGAGCTATGCCAAAGCTTAGGAGAATACTTCAGGGTCCCGGTGCCACCTCCCCATTCCAAGGCCCTCATGGACACAAACACACGTTAGGACCCATCCTCTGGAAAGTGCATTTCAACTCAGCCACCCCGGTTGCTCCCGCAGATCCATTAGATCTAAATTGTCTTGTTGCTAGGAGACAATTGGAAGGCGAGGCAGACTTCCCAAGCATCCATGCTCGAACGGTGCTCTGGAGTCATTCCATATGGGATGTCCTGGAGCTGTCCAACAGGTCTCAATTGTCCCGCAGAAGGAATCCTTGAAGGGGGCTTCCCACATGTCCCAACGTGGAAAACCTCCATGACCTCGAGATTCCGCTCCCTTCATGAAAGGGCCGTCATGCACAGAAAGGCCAACCAGAGCCAACGTCGGATCCTCGCCCTGACTTCAGATGCATGAGATATTGGTTCAGATCTGCAGGGGGTACCTGCCGTGCCCTCACCCTGAATCCGAAGTCTAGCTTGTGTTCTCAGACTTCCGTCCTCACTCTCCTGGCCCCGAAGCCCTCAAGTTTGGCAATTCCGGACCGACAATGAAGCACTCTGCCTGCCCTCTAGAAAAAATATATTGCCTAATGAGCAGCCCAGGCAGCTTAAATGAAGATAAACCTACACGGCACTCGAATGTACCCAAATTATATAGTCTAACCTGGGCACTAATGCACTGTCTGACACAACCTGAGCCCGGACCTGCTGACCAACACCCAGACAGCTGACCGCACGCTGAGCACATCAGACCCGCCATGGCCTTAGGTCATCATCTCTTCCCTACCTCAGTTTTCAGGCTTCAGAACCTAGACCTTATCTCCAATCACTGCCCACGGGTGACTGTGATGCAGAAATCAGAACTCTTCCTGACCCATGGCAAGAAACCTTGTGGTTGGCATGTTGTCCAACGTTCAGTGTAGGAGAATCCAGCATTCACCCTGAGGCCCCGCCCATTCTTGAGTGCGAGGAGAGCATAAACACGCATTGTGACCTCAGCGTGAGTCCTGTCCTCTAGTAAGTCCTCTCAGTGGCTGGACCATTAGATGTCATAATGGGCTTGACATGTCCCTATTCCCCAATTTTTAACCAGATTTCTGGTTGTCCAGTCGCCCCACCCCAGGGCTCTACTCTGGAATCCCTCATTTGGTGGGACATCTGAGGTTGAAAAACAAAATGAAACAAATCGACAACAACAACAAAAAAACGGACTTCTTCCATCCCCAGAATGACCCCAAACTCTTTGGACGGGACCGAAGCCCCAGAGAGTAAGACTCGTCCATTTCCCATGATGTCACCCGGCAATTTCACGACCATGAGTGACACGATATCCAGAGACAAAAACTTGAGCAAGAGCCTCACACTCGTCCTGTTTTCATGTCCCGAAGTGTTCTCCTCATGGTCTGTAGATCAGTCCTGCCATACCTATGACCCAAAACATAAGCCGAGTTTGTGTTTTCAGACAACTGTCCAAACAGCTCTGGCCTACACACCCTACAGGCTCAGGGCCCTGGAGCCAAACCTGAGGACTGTACTTGCCCTCTCCAAGGGAATTGTATGTGCCCATTCCAATGGCCACAACCCTACTAGTAGGATAACCTCCAAAGTCCCTGAGGCCATCCCAAGAGTTGTGGCTTCCCAGGAGAAACAGGGGCAATCTGAGCCCATCTGAGCACCTACCTGCACTCAGACCCGTAGACTGATGTCCCCAGAGGTAAAAAGGAACGAAGAGGCCCCTAGGCACTAATCGGATCCTTTGCTTTGGTTTCCAGGCATCTCTCCTCAGAGGCCTGGATTTCAATACCAGCATATGGCTGTTTCTTGACTCACCCATCAGAACAAATCTCATCTACACATGGGAAACATGCACGTTGGAGCTGTGTCAACGCCTCTGTTTAGGAGAACCCTTCAGGGCCCCAGGGCCACCGCTTCATTCCAAGGTCTCCATAGACACAAAAACATATTAGGACACATCCACAGGAGAGTCCATTTCAACTCAGCCTCCTCGGTTGCCCCCCACATCCAGCAGATCTAACCTGTCTTGTTGCTTGGAGACAATTGGAATGCGAGGTGGGCTACCCAGCCATCCATCCTTAGAACCCTGCTCGGAATCGTTGGACTGGAGCCAACCAACAGGTCTCAATTGTCCTGCAGAAGAATCTTTGCAGTTTGGAGCTTCTCACAACTCCCATCGTGGGAAAACCCCCATGTCCTCGTGATCCAACCCCCTTCAAGAAAGGGCCATCAGGGCAGAAAGTCCAACCTGAGCGATCGTCTGATCCTTGCCCTGACTTCAGATGCACGAGATCTCGATTGAGGTCTGTAGATTGTGCCTGCCATATCCTCACCCAGAAACCTAGGCCTAGCTTGGGTTCTCAGACTCCGTCCTCAGACTACTGGCCCACAAGCCCTCCAGTTTGGCAATCCAGAACTACAATGCCGCACTCTGCCTGCCCTACAGAAGTAAAACATTGCCCTCAGGGCTACCCCGAAACCCCAAATGAGGATCAACCTGCACGCCATTCGGCTGTACCCCAAACATATAGGCTGACCTGGGCACTATTTCCCCTTCTGACCCAGCCTGAGCCTGGACCTCCTGGTCCCACCCAGACAGCTGGCCGCACACTGAGCACATCGGACCCGCCATGGCCTTAGGTCGTCATCTCTTCCCAACTGCGGTTTTCAGGCTCCAGAACCTAGACCTTATCTCCAACCACTGCCCAGGGTTGAAAATGATGCAGAAATCAGAGCTCTTTCCCCATGGCAAGAAACCTTGTGGTTGGCATGTTGTCCAACGTTCAGTGTAGTTGAAACAAGCGTGGCCCATGAGGCCCAGCCCATGCTTGCGGGCCACATTGTTCACAAACACACATTGTGACCCTCAGCCTGAGCCCAGTCCTCAGGTAATGCCTCTCAGGGCCTATATGAAGAGACAGCATATTGGGCTTGCCACGCCCCTAGGCCCCAATTTTTAACCATCGTTCGGGGTGTCCCTTCACTCTTCCCCAGGGCTCTGCTTTGGAATTCCACTTTTGGTGGGACACCAGAGGTAACAAACCTGAAAGGAGTCCTCCCATCCCACAGATTGACGAAAAACAATTGGGATCGGGCCAAATCCACAGAGAGGAAGATTCGTCCATGGCCCATGAGACCTCCCCAACATTCCACGGCCATCGCTGAAACAAAATCCAGAGACAAAAGCCTGAGCAAGCGACTCAGACTCGCTCATTCTTCATATCCTGAAGAGTTCTTCTCATGGTTTGTAGATCGGGCGTGCCATACCTACGTCCCTAAACTTAAGCTGAGTTTGTGTTTTCAGTCTTCTGTCTTCAAAGTCCTGGGCCACACTCCCTCCAGGCTGGGGCCCCTGGAGCCACACATTAGGACTGCCCCCACCCAATCCATGGGAATTCTGCCCATTCCATTGTCAAAAATCGTACAAATTAGGAGAACCCTCCAAAGTCCCTGAGGCCATCCCAATAGTGTAGGTCGCCCGGGAAAAAAAAAGGCGTTTGATACCGGCTGAGCATCTACCTCCACTCATCTACCTCCACTCATACCAAGAAGATTGAACCAGACAGGACCCGAGGCCATTATCGGATCCATTGCTTTGGTTTACAGGCATGTCTCCTCAAAAGCGTGGATTGCAATACCAGCAGAGGGGATGTCCTGAGGCACCCATCAGAACAAATCTCGTCTCCATAAGGAAACTTGGGCATGGGAGCTATGCCAACGCTTAGGAGAATACTTCAGGGTCCCGGTGCCACCTCCCCATTCCAAGGCCCTCATGGACACAAACACACATTAGGACCCATCCTCTGGAAAGTGCATTTCAACTCAGCCACCCCGGTTGCTCCCGCAGATCCATTAGATCTAAACTCTCTTGTTGCTAGGAGACAATTGGAAGGCGATGCGGACTTCCCAGGCATCCCTCCTCGAACGGTGCTCTGGAGTCATTCCATATGGGATATCCTGGAGCTGTCCAACAGGTCTCAATTGTCCCGCAGAAGGAATCCTTGAAGGGGGCATCCCACATCTCCCAACGTGGAAAACCTCCATGGCCTCGAGATTCCGCTCCCTTCATGAAGGGGCCGTCATGCACAGAAACTCCAACCTGAGCCAACGTCAGATCTTCGCCCTGACTTCAGATGCATGAGATATTGGTTCAGATCTGCAGGGGGTACCTGCCGTGCTCTCACCCTGAATCCGAAGTCTAGCTTGTGTTCTCAGTCTTCCGTCCTCACACTCCTGACCCCGAAGCCCTCAAGTTTGGCAATTCCGGACCGACAATGAAGCACTCTGCCTGCCCTCTAGAAAAAATATATTGCCTAATGAGCTGACCAGGCAGCTTAAATGAAGATAAACCTACACGGCACTCGAATGTACCCAAATTATATAGTCTAACCTGGGCACTAATGCACTGTCTGACACAACCTGAGCCCGGAACTGCTGACCAACACCCAGACAGCTGACTGCACGCTGAGCACATCAGACCCGCCATGACTTAGGTCATCATCTGTCCTCTACCGCAGTTTTCAGGCTTCAGAACCTTGACCTTATCTCCAATCACTGCCCACGGGTGACTGTGATGCAGAAATCAGAACTCTTCCTGACCCATGGCAAGAAACCTTGTGGTTGGCATGTTGTCCAACGTTCAGTGTAGGAGAAAACAGCATTCACCCTGAGGCCCCGCCCATTCTTGAGTGCGACGAGAGCATAAACACGGATTGTGACCTCAGCGTGAGTCCTGTCCTCTAGTAAGTCCTCTCAGTGGCTGGACCATTAGATGTCATAATGGGCTTGACATGTCCCTAGTCCCCAATTTTTAACCAGATTTCTGGTTGTCCAGTCGCCCCACCCCAGGGCTCTACTCTGGAATCCCTCATTTGGTGGGACATCTGAGGTTGAAAAACAAAATGAAACAAATCGACAACAACAAAAAAACGGACTTCTTCCATCCCCAGAATGAACCCAAACTCTTTGGACGGGACCGAATCCCCAGAGAGTAAGACTCGTCCATTTCCCATAAAGTCACCCGGCAATTTCACGACCATGAGTGACACGATATCCAGAGACAAAAACTTGAGCAAGAGCCTCACACTCGCCCTTTTTTCATATCCCGAAGTGTTCTCCTCATGGTCTGTAGATCAGTCTTGCCATACCTATGACCGAAAACATAAGTCGAGTTTGTGTTTTCAGACAACTGTCCAAACAGCTCTGGCCTACACACCCTACAGGCTCAGGGCCCTGGAGCCAAACCTGAAGACTGTACTTGCCCTCTCCAAGGGAATTGTATGTGCCCATTCCAATGGCCACAACCCTACTAATAGGATAACCTCCAAAGTCCCTGAGGCCATCCCAATAGTTGTGGCTTCCCAGGACAAACAGGGGCAATTTGAGCCCATCTGAGCACCTACCTGCACTCAGACCTGTAGACTGATGTCCCCAGAGGTAAAAAGGAACGAGCAGGCCCCTAGGCACTAATCGGATACATTGCTTTGGTTTCTAGGCATCTCTCCTCAGAGGCCTGGATTACAATACCAGCATATGGCTGTTTCTTGACTCACCCATCAGAACAAATCTCATCTACACATGGGAAACATGCACGTTGGAGCTGTGTCAAAGCCTCTGTTTAGGAGAACCCTTCAGGGCCCCAGGGCCACCGCTTCATTCCAAGGTCTCCATAGACACAAAAACATATTAGGACACATCCACAGGAGCGTCCATTTCAACTCAGCCTCCTCGGTTGCCCCCCATATAAAGCAGATCTAACCTGTCTTGTTGCTTGGAGACAATTGGAATGCGAGGTGGGCTACCCAGCCATCCATCCTTAGAACCCTGCTCGGAATCCTTGGCCTGGAGCCAACCAACAGGTCTCAATTGTCCTGCAGAAGAATCTTTGCAGTTTGGAGCTTCTCACAACTCCCATCATGGGAAAACCCCCATGTCCTCGTGATCCAACCCCCTTCAACAAAGGGCCATCAGGGCATAAAGTCCAACCTGAGTGATCGTCTGATCCTTGCCCTGACTTCAGATGCACGAGATCTCGATTGAGGTCTGTAGATTGTGCCTGCCATATCCTCACCCAGAAACCTAGGCCTAGCTTGGGTTCTCAGACTCCGTCCTCAGACTACTGGCCCACAAGCCCTCCAGTCGGGCAATCCAGAACTACAATGCCGCACTCTGCCTGCCCTACAGAAGTAAAACATTGCCCTCAGGGCTACACCGAAACCCCAAATGAGGATCAACCTGCACGACATTCGTCTGTACCCCAAACATATAGGCTGACCTGGGCACTATTTCCCCTTCTGACCCAGCCTGAGCCTGGACCTCCTGGTCCCACCCACACAGCTGGCCGCACACTGAGCACATCGGACCCGCCATGGCCTTAGGTCGTCATCTCTTCCCAACTGCGGTTTTCAGGCTCCAGAACCTAGACCTTATCTCCAACCACTGCCCAGGGTTGAAAATGATGCAGAAATCAGAACGCTTTCCCCATGGCAAGAAACCTTGTGCTTGGCATGTTGTCCAACGTTCAGTGTAGTTGAAACAAGCATGGCCCATGAGGCCCAGCCCATGCTTGCGGGCCACATTGGTCACAAACACACATTGTGACCCTCAGCCTGAGCCCAGTCCTCAGGTAAGGCCTCTCAGGGCCTATATGAAGAGACAGCATATTGGGCTTGCCATGCCCCTAGGCCCCAATTTTTAACAATAGTTCGGGGTGTCCTTCACTCTTCCCCGGGGCTCTGCTTTGGAATTCCTCTTTTGGTGGGACACCAGAGGTAACAAACCTGAAAGGAGTCCTCCCATCCCACAGATTGACGAAAAACAATTGGGATCGGGCCAAATCCACAGAGAGGAAAATTCGTCCATGGCCCATGAGACCTCCCCAACATTCCAAGGCCATCGCTGAAACAAAATCCAGAGACAAAAGCCTGAGCAAGCGACTCAGACTCGCTCATTCTTCATATCCTGAAGAGTTCTTCTCATGGTTTGTAGATCGGGCGTGCCATACCAACGTCCCCAAACTTAAGCTGAGTTTGTGTTTTCAGTCTTCTGTCCTCAAAGTCCTGGGCCACACTCCCTCCAGGCTGGGGCCCCTGGAGCCACACATTAGGACTGCCCCCACCCAATCCATGGGAATTCTGCCCATTCCATTGTCAAAAATCGTACAAATTTGGAGAACCCTCCAAAGTCCCTGAGGCAATCCCAATAGTGTAGGTCGCCCGGGACAAAAAAGGCCGGTTGATACCAGCTGAGCATCTACCTCCACTCATCTACCTCCACTCATACGAAGAAGATTGAACCAGACAGGACCCGAGGCCATTATCGGATCCATTGCTTTGGTTTACAGGCATGTCTCCTCAGAAGCCTTGATTCCAAAACCAGCAGAGGGGATTTCCTGAGGCACCCATCAGAACAAATCTCGTCTCCACAAGGAAACTTGTGCATGGGAGCTATGCCAAAGCTTAGGAGAATACTTCAGGGTCCCGGTGCCACCTCCCCATTCCAAGGCCCTCATGGACACAAACACACATTAGGACCCATCCTCTGGAAAGTGCATTTCAACTCAGCCACCCCGGTTGCTCCCGCAGATCCATTAGATCTAAACTGTCTTGTTGCTAGGAGACAATTGGAAGGCGAGGCGGACTTCCCAGGCATCCATCCTCGAACGGTGCTCTGGTGTCATTCCATATGGGATGTCCTGGAGCTGTCCAACAGGTCTCAATTGTCCCGCAGAAGGAATCCTTGAAGGGGGCATCCCACATCTCCCAACGTGGAAAAGCTCCATGGCCTCGAGATTCCGCTCCCTTCATGAAGGGGCCGTCATGCACAGAAACTCCAACCTGAGCCAACCTCGTTCCTCGCCCTGACTTCAGATGCATGAGATATTGGTTCAGATCTGCAGGGGGTACCTGCCATGCCCTCACCCTGAATCCGAAGTCTAGCTTGTGTTCTCAGACTTCCGTCCTCACTCTCCTGGCCCCGAAGCCCTCATGTTTGGCAATTCCGGACCGACAATGAAGCACTCTGCCTGCCCTCTAGAAAAAATATATTGCCTAATGAGCTGACCAGGCAGCTTAAATGAAGATAAACCTACACGGCACTCGAATGTACCCAAATTATATAGTCTAACCTGGGCACTAATGCACTGTCTGACACAACCTGAGCCCGGACCTGCTGACCAACACCCAGACAGCTGACCGCACCCTGAGCACATCAGACCCGCCCTGGCCTTAGGTCATCATCTCTTCCCTACCTCAGTTTTCAGGCTTCAGAACCTAGACTTTATCTCCAATCACTGCCCACGGGTGACTGTGATGCAGAAATCAGAACTCTTCCTGACCCATGGCAAGAAACCTTGTGGTTGGCATGTTGTCCAACGTTCAGTGTAGGAGAAAACAGCATTCACCCTGAGGCCCCGCCCATTCTTGAGTGCGACGAGAGCATAAACACGCATTGTGACCTCAGCGTGAGTCCTGTCCTCTAGTAAGTCCTCTCAGTGGCTGGACCATTAGATGTCATAATGGGCTTGACATGTCCCTAGTCCCCAATTTTTAACCAGATTTCTGGTTGTCCAGTCGCCCCACCCCAGGCCTCTACTCTGGAATCCCTCATTTGTTGGGACATCTGAGGTTGAAAAACAAAATGAAACAAATCGACAACAACAACAAAAAAACGGACTTCTTCCATCCCCAGAATGACCGCAAACTCTTTGGACGGGACCGAACCCCCAGAGAGTAAGACTCGTCCATTTCCCATGAAGTCACCCGGCAATTTCACGACCATGAGTGACACGATATCCAGAGACAAAAACTTGAGCAAGAGCCTCACACTCGCCCTTTTTTCATATCCCGAAGTGTTCTCCTCATGGTCTGTAGATCAGTCCTGCCATACCTATGACCCAAAACATAAGCCGAGTTTGTGTTTTCAGACAACTGTCCAAACAGCTCTGGCCTACACACCCTACAGGCTCAGGGCCCTGGAGCCAAACCTGAGGACTGTACTTGCCCTCTCCAAGGGAATTGTATGTGCCCATTCCAATGGCCACAACCCTACTAGTAGGATAACCTCCAAAGTCCCTGAGGCCATCCCAATAGTTGTGGCTTCCCATACAAACAGGGGGCAATCTGAGACCATCTGAGCACCTACCTGCACTCAGACCCGTAGACTGATGTCCCCAGAGGTAAAAAGGAACGAACAGGCCCCTAGGCACTAATCGGATCCATTGCTTTGGTTTCCAGGAAACTCTCCTCAGAGGCCTGGATTTCAATACCAGCATATGAATGTTTCTTGACTCACCCATCAGAACAAATCTCATCTACACTTGGGAAACCTGCAGGTTGGAGCTGTGTCAAAGCCTCTGTTTAGGAGAACCCTTCAGGGCCCCAGGGACACCGCTTCATTCCAAGGTCTCCATAGACACAAAAACATATTAGGACACATCCACAGGAGAGTCCATTTCAACTCAGCCTCCTCGGTTGCCCCCCACATCCAGCAGATCTAACCTGTCTTGTTGCTTGGAGACAATTGGAATGCGAGGTGGGCTACCCAGCCATCCATCCTTAGAACCCTGCTCAGAATCGTTGGCCTGGAGCCAACCAACAGGTCTCAATTGTCCTGCAGAAGAATCTTTTCAGTTTGGAGCTTCTCACAACTGCCATCGTGGGAAAACCCCCATGTCCTCGTGATCCAACCCCCTTCAAGAAAGGGCCATCAGGGCAGAAAGTCCAACCTGAGCGATCGTCTGATCCTTGCCCTGACTTCAGATGCACGAGATCTCTATTGAGGTCTGTAGATTGTGCCTGCCATATCCTCACCCAGAAACCTAGGCCTAGCTTAGGTTCTCAGACTCTGTCCTCAGACTACTGGCCCACAAGCCCTCCAGTTTGGCAATCCAGAACTACAATGCCGCACTCTGCCTGCCCTACAGAAGTAAAACATTGCCCTCAGGGCTACCCCGAAACCCCAAATGAGGATCAACCTGCACGCCAATCGGCTGTACCCCAAACATATAGGCTGACCTGGGCACTATTTCCCCTTCTGACCCAGCCTGAGCCTGGACCTCCTGGTCCCACCCAGACAGCTGGCCGCACACTGAGCACATCGGACCCGCCATGGCCTTAGGTCGTCATCTCTTCCCAACTGCGGTTTTCAGGCTCCAGAACCTAGACCTTATAACCAACCACTGCCCAGGGTTGAAAATGATGCAGAAATCAGAACTCTTTCCCCTGGCAAGAAACCTTGTGCTTGGCCTGTGGTCCAAAGTTCAGTGTAGTTGAAACAAGCGTGGCCCATGAGGCCCAGCCCATGCTTGCGGGCCACATTGGTCACAAACACACATTGTGACCCTCAGCCTGAGCCCAGTCCTCAGGTAAGGCCTCTCAGGGCCTATATGAAGAGACAGCATATTGGGCTTGCCATGCCCCTAGGCCCCAAATTTTAACCATAGTTCGGGGTGTCCCTTCACTCTTCCCCAGGGCTCTGCTATGGAATTCCTCTTTTGGTGGGACACCAGAGGTAACAAACCTGAAAGGAGTCCTCCCATCCCACAGATTGACGAAAAACAATTGGGGTCGGGCCAAATCCACAGAGAGGAAGATTCGTCCATGGCCCATGAGACCTCCCCAACATTCCACGGCCATCGCTGAAACAAAATCCAGAGACAAACGCCTGAGCTTGCGACTCAGACTCGCTCATTCTTCATATCCTGAAGAGTTCGTCTCATGGTTTGTAGATCGGGCGTGCCATACCTACGTCCCCAAACTTAAGCTGAGTTTGTGTTTTCAGTCTTCTGTCCTCAAAGTCCTGGGCCACACTCCCTCCAGGCTGGGGCCCCTGGAGCCACACATTAGGACTGCCCCCACCCAATCCATGGGAATTCTGCCCATTCCATTGTCAAAAATCGTACAAATTAGGAGAACCCTCCAAAGTCCTTGAGGCCATCCCAATAGTGTAGGTCGCCCGGGACAAAAAAGTGCGGTTGATACCAGCTGAGCATCTACCTCCACTCATCTACCTCCACTCATACGAAGAAGATTGAACCAGACAGGACCCGAGGCCATTATCGGATCCATTGCTTTGGTTTACAGGCATGTCTCCTCAAAAGCCTTGATTCCAAAACCAGCAAAGGGGATTTCCTGAGGCACCCATCAGAACAAATCTCGTCTCCACAAGGAAACTTGTGCATGGGAGCTATGCCAAAGCTTAGGAGAATACTTCAGGGTCCCGGTGCCACCTCCCCATTCCTAGGCCCTCATGGACACAAACACACATTAGGACCCATCCTCTGGAAAGTGCATTTCAACTCAGCCACCCCGGTTGCTCCCGCAGATCCATTAGATCTAAACTGTCTTGTTGCTAGGAGACAATTGGAAGGCGAGGCGGACTTCCCAGGCATCCATCCTCGAACGGTGCTCTGGTGTCATTCCATATGGGATGTCCTGGAGCTGTCCAACAGGTCTCAATTGTCCCGCAGAAGGAATCCTTGAAGGGGGCATCCCACATCTCCCAACGTGGAAAACCTCCATGGACTTGAGATTCCGCTCACTTCATGAAGGGGCCGTCATGCACAGAAACTCCAACCTGAGCCAACCTCGTTCCTCGCCCTGACTTCAGATGCATGAGATATTGGTTCAGATCTGCAGGGGGTACCTGCCATGCCCTCACCCTGAATCCGAAGTCTAGCTTGTGTTCTCAGACTTCCGTCCTCACTCTCCTGGCCCCGAAGCCCTCATGTTTGGCAATTCTGGACCGACAATGAAGCACTCTGCCTGCCCTCTAGAAAAAATATATTGCCTAATGAGCTGACCAGGCAGCTTAAAAGAAGATAAACCTACACGGCACTCGAATGTACCCAAATTATATAGTCTAACCTGGGCACTAATGCACTGTCTGACACAACCTGAGCCCGGACCTGCTGACCAACACCCAGACAGCTGACACACCCTGAGCACATCAGACCCGCCTGGCCTTAGGTCATCATCTCTTCCCTACCTCAGTTTTCAGGCTTCAGAACCTAGACTTTATCTCCAATCACTGCCCACGGGTGACTGTGATGCAGAAATCAGAACTCTTCCTGACGCATGGCAAGAAACCTTGTGGTTGGCATGTTGTCCAACGTTCAGTGTAGGAGAAAACAGCATTCACCCTGAGGCCCCGCCCATTCTTGAGTGCGACGAGAGCATAAACACGCATTGTGACCTCAGCGTGAGTCCTGTCCTCTAGTAAGTCCTCTCAGTGGCTGGACCATTAGATGTCATAATGGGCTTGACATGTCCCTAGTCCCCAATTTTTAACCAGATTTCTGGTTGTCCAGTCGCCCCACCCCAGGGCTCTACTCTGGAATCCCTCATTTGGTGGGACATCTGAGGTTGAAAAACAAAATGAAACAAATCGACAACAACAACAAAAAAACGGACTTCTTCCATCCCCAGAATGACCCCAAACTCTTTGGACTGGACCGAACCCCCAGAGAGTAAGACTCGTCCATTTCCCATGTAGTCACCCGGCAATTTCACGACCATGAGTGACACGATATCCAGAGACAAAAACTTGAGCAAGAGCCTCACACTCGTCCTGTTTTCATATCCCGAAGTGTTCTCCTCATGGTCTGTAGATCAGTCCTGCCATACCTATGACCCAAAACATAAGCCGAGTTTGTGTTTTCAGACAACTGTCCAAACAGCTCTGGCCTACACACCCTACAGGCTCAGGGCCCTGGAGCCAAACCTGAGGACTGTACTTGCCCTCTCCAAGGGAATTGTATGTGCCCATTCCATTGGCCACAACCCTACTAGTAGGATAACCTCCAAAGTCCCTGAGGCCATCCCAAGAGTTGTGGCTTCCCAGGACACACAGGGGCAATCTGAGCCCATCTGAGCACCTACCTGCACTCAGACCCGTAGACTGATGTCCCCAGAGGTAAAAAGGACCGAACAGGCCCCTAGGCACTAATCGGATCCTTTGCTTTGTTTTCCAGGCATCTCTCCTCAGAGGCCTGGATTTCAATACCAGCATATGGCTGTTTCTTGACTCACCCATCAGAACAAATCTCATCTACACATGGGAAACATGCACGTTGGAGCTGTGTCAAAGCCTCTGTTTAGGAGAACCCTTCAGGGCCCCAGGGCCACCGCTTCATTCCAAGGTCTCCATAGACACAAAAACATATTAGGACACATCCACAGGAGAGTCCATTTCAACTCAGCCTCCTCGGTTGCCCGCCACATCCAGCAGATCTAACCTGTCTTGTTGCTTGGAGACAATTGGAATGCGAGGTGGGCTACCCAGCCATCCATCCTTAGAACCCTGCTCGGAATCGTTGGCCTGGAGCCAACCAACAGGTCTCAATTGTCCTGCAGAAGAATCTTTGCAGTTTGGAGCTTCTCACAACTCCCATCGTGGGAAAACCCCCATGTACTCGTGATCCAACCCCCTTCAAGAAAGGGCCATCAGGGCAGAAAGTCCAACCTGAGCGATCGTCTGATCATTGCCCTGACTTCAGATGCACGAGATCTCGATTGAGGTCTGTAGATTGTGCCTGCCATATCCTCACCCAGAAACCTAGGCCTAGCTTGGGTTCTCAGACTCTGTCCTCAGACTACTGGCCCACAAGCCCTCCAGTTTGGCAATCCAGAACTACAATGCCGCACTCTGCCTGCCCTACAGAAGTAAAACATTGCCCTCAGGGCTACCCCGAAACCCCAAATGAGGATCAACCTGCACGCCATTCGGCTGTACCCCAAACATATAGGCTGACCTGGGCACTATTTCCCCTTCTGACCCAGCCTGAGCCTGGACCTCCTCGTCCCACCCAGACAGCTGGCCGCACACTGAGCACATCGGACCCGCCATGGCCTTAGGTCGTCATCTCTTCCCAACTGCGGTTTTCAGGCTCCAGAACCTAGACCTTATCTCCAACCACTGCCCAGGGTTGAAAATGATGCAGAAATCAGAACTCTTTCCCCATGGCAAGAAACCTTGTGCTTGGCATGTTGTCCAACGTTCAGTGTAGTTGAAACAAGCGTGGCCCATGAGGCCCAGCCCATGTTTGCGGGCCACATTGTTCACAAACACACATTGTGACCCTCAGCCTGAGCCCAGTCCTCAGGTAATGCCTCTCAGGGCCTATATGAAGAGACAGCATATTGGGCTTGCCATGCCCCTAGACCCCAATTTTTAACCATCGTTCGGGGTGTCCCTTCACTCTTCCCCAGGGCTCTGCTTTTGAATTCCTCTTTTGGTAGGACACCAGAGGTAACAAACCTGAAAGGAGTCCTCCCATCCCACAGATTGACGAAAAACAATCGGATCGGGCCAAATCCACAGAGAGGAAGATTCGTCCATGGCCCATGAGACCTCCCCAACATTCCACGGCCATCGCTGAAACAAAATCCAGAGACAAAAGCCTGAGCAAGCGACTCAGAATCGCTCATTCTTCATATCCTGAAGAGTTCTTCTCATGGTTTGTAGATCGGGCGTGCCATACCTACGTCCCAAAACTTAAGCTGAGTTTGTGTTTTCAGTCTTCTGTCTTCAAAGTCCTGGGCCACACTCCCTCCAGGCTGGGGCCCCTGGAGCCACACATTAGGACTGCCCCCACCCAATCCATGGGAATTCTGCCTATTCCATTGTCAAAAATCGTACAAATTAGGAGAACCCTCCAAAGTCCCTGAGGCCATCCCAATAGTGTAGGTCGCCCGGGACAAAAAAGGGCGTTTGATACCGGCTGAGCATCTACCTCCACTCATCTACCTCCACTCATACCAAGAAGATTGAACCAAACAGGACCCGAGGCCATTATCGGATCCATTGCTTTGGTTTACAGGCATGTCTCCTCAAAAGCCTGGATTGCAATACCAGCAGAGGGGATGTCCTGAGGCACCCATCAGAACAAATCTCGTCTCCATAAGGTAACTTGGGCATGGGAGCTATGCCAACGCTTAGGAGAATACTTCAGGGTCCCGGTGTCACCTCCCCATTCCAAGGCCCTCATGGACACAAACACACATTAGGACCCATCCTCTGGAAAGTGCATTTCAACTCAGCCACCCCGGTTGTTCCCGCAGATCCATTAGATCTAAACTCTCTTGTTGCTAGGAGACAATTTGAAGGCGATGCGGACTTCCCAGGCATCCATCCTCGAACGGTGCTCTGGAGTCATTCCATATGGGATATCCTGGAGCTGTCCAACAGGTCTCAATTGTCCCGCAGAAGGAATCCTTGAAGGGGGCATCCCACATCTCCCAACGTGGAAAACCTCCATGGCCTCGAGATTCCGCTCCCTTCATGAAGGGGCCGTCATGCACAGAAACTCCAACCTGAGCCAACGTGGGATCCTCGCCCTGACTTCAGATGCATGAGATATTGGTTCAGATCTGCAGGGGGTACCTGCCGTGCTCTCACCCTGAATCCGAAGTCTAGCTTGTGTTCTCAGACTTTCGTCCTCACACTCCTGACCCCAAAGCCCTCAAGTTTGGAAATTCCGGACCGAAAATGAAGCACTCTGCCTGCCCTCTAGAAAAAATATATTGCCTAATGAGCTGACCATGCAGCTTAAATGAAGATAAACCTACACGGCACTCGAATGTACCCAAATTATATAGTCTAACCTGGGCACTAATGCACTGTCTGACAAAACCTGAGCCCGGAACTGCTGACCAACACCCAGACAGCTGACTGCACGCTGAGCACATCAGACCCGCCATGACTTAGGTCATCATCTGTCCTCTACCTCAGTTTTCAGGCTTCAGAACCTTGACCTTATCTCCAATCACTGCCCACGGGTGACTGTGATGCAGAAATCAGAACTCTTCCTGACCCATGGCAAGAAACCTTGTGGTTGGCATGTTGTCCAACGTTCAGTGTAGGAAAAACAGCATTCACCCTGAGGCCCCGCCCAGTCTTGAGTGCGACGAGAGCATAAACACGCATTGTGACCTCAGCGTGAGTCCTGTCCTCTAGTAAGTCCTCTCAGTGGCTGGACCATTAGATGTCATAATGGGCTTGACATGTCCCTAGTCCCCAATTTTTAACCAGATTTCTGGTTGTCCAGTCGCCCCACCCCAGGGATCTACTCTGGAATCCCTCATTTGGTGGGACATCTGAGGTTGAAAAACAAAATGAAACAAATCGACAACAACAACAAAAAAACGGACTTCTTCCATCCCCAGAATGACCCCAAACTCTTTAGACGGGACCGAATCCCCAGAGAGTAAGACTCGTCCATTTCCCATAAGGTTACCCGGCAATTTCACGACCATGAGTGACACGATATCCAGAGACAAAAACTTGAGCAAGAGCCTCACACTCGCCCTTTTTTCATATCCCGAAGTGTTCTCCTCATGGTCTGTAGATCAGTCCTGCCATACCTATGACCGAAAACATAAGTCGAGTTTGTGTTTTCAGACAACTGTCCAAACAGCTCTGGCCTACACACCCTACAGGCTCAGGGCCCTGGAGCCAAACCTGAGGACTGTACTTGCCCTCTCCAAGGGAATTGTATGTGCCCATTCCAATGGCCACAACCCTACTAATAGGATAACCTCCAAAGTCCCTGAGGCCATCCAAATAGTTGTGGCTTCCCAGGACAAACAAGGGCAATCTGAGCCCATCTGAGCACCTACCTGCACTCAGACCTGTAGACTGATGTCCCCAGAGGTAAAAAGGAACGAGCAGGCCCCTAGGCACTAATCGGATCCATTGCTTTGGTTTCTAGGCATCTCTCCTCAGAGGCCTGGATTACAATACCAGCATATGGCTGTTTCTTGACTCACCCATCAGAACAAATCTCATCTACACATGGGAAACATGCACGTTGGAGCTGTGTCAAAGCCTCTGTTTAGGAGAACCCTTCAGGGCCCCAGGGCCACCGCTTCATTCCAAGGTCTCCATAGACACAAAAACATATTAGGACACATCCACAGGAGAGTCCATTTCAACTCAGCCTCCTCGGTTGCCCCCCACATCCAGCAGATCTAACCTGTCTTGTTGCTTGGAGACAATTGGAATGCGAGGTGGGCTACCCAGCCATCCATCCTTAGAACCCTGCTCGGAATCCTTGGCCTGGAGCCAACCAACAGGTCTCAATTGTCCTGCAGAAGAATCTTTGCAGTTTGGAGTTTCTCACAACTCCCATCATGGGAAAACCCCCATGTCCTCGTGATCCAACCCCCTTCAAGAAAGGGCCATCAGGGCAGAAAGTCCAACCTGAGTGATCGTCTGATCCTTGCCCTGACTTCAGATGCACGAGATCTCTATTGAGGTCTGTAGATTGTACCTGCCATATCCTCACCCAGAAACCTAGGCTTAGCTTGGGTTCTCAGACTCCGTCCTCAGACTACTGGCCCACAAGCCCTCCAGCTTGGCAATCCAGAACTACAATGCCGCACTGTGCCTGCCCTACAGAAGTAAAACATTGCCCTCAGTGCTGCCCCGAAACCCCAAATGAGGATCCACCTGCACGCCATTCGGCTGTACCCCAAACATATAGGCTGACCTGGGCACTATTTCCCCTTCTGACCCAGCCTGAGCCTGGACCTCCTGGTCCCACCCAGACAGCTGGCCGCACACTGAGCACATCGGACCCGCCATGGCCTTAGGTCGTCATCTCTTCCCAACTGCGGTTTTCAGGCTCCAGAACCTAGACCTTATCTCCAACCACTGCCCAGGTTTGAAAATGATGCAGAAATCAGAACTCTTTCCCCATGGCAAGAAACCTTGTGGTTGGCATGTTGTCCAACGTTCATTGTAGTTGAAACAAACGTGGCCCATGAGGCCCAGCCCATGCTTGCGGGCCACATTGGTCACAAACACACATTGTGACCCTCAGCCTGAGCCCAGTCCTCAGGTAAGGCCTCTCAGGGCCTATATGAAGAGACAGCATATTGGGCTTTACATGCCCCTAGGCCCCAATTTTTAACCATAGTTCGGGTTGTCCCTTCACTCTTCCCCAGGGCTCTGCTTTAGAATTCCTCTTTTGGTGGGACACCAGAGGTAACAAACCTGAAAGGAGTCCTCCCATCCCACAGATTGACGAAAAACTATTGGGATCGGGCCAAATCCACAGAGAGGAAAACTCGTCCATGGCCCATGAGACCTCCCCAACATTCCAAGGCCATCACTGAAACAAAATCCAGAGACAAAAGCCTGAGCAAGCGACTCAGACTCGCTCATTCTTCATATCCTGAAGAGTCTTCTCATGGTTTGTAGATCGGGCGTGCCATACCAACGTCCCCAAACTTAAGCTGAGTTTGTGTTTTCAGTCTTCTGTCCTCAAAGTCCTGGGCCACACTCCCTCCAGGCTGGGGCCCCTGGAGCCACACATTAGGACTGCCCCCACCCAATCCATGGGAATTCTGCCCATTCCATTGTCAAAAATCGTACAAATTAGGAGAACCCTCCAAAGTCCCTGAGGCCATCCCAATAGTGTAGGTCGCCCGGGACAAAAAAGGGCGGTTGATACCAGCTGAGCATCTACCTCCACTCATCTACCTCCACTCATACCAAGAAGATTGAACCAGACAGGACCCGAGGCCATTATCGGATCCATTGCTTTGGTTTACAGGCATGTCTCCTCAAAAGCCTTGATTCCAAAACCAGCAGAGGGGATTTCCTGAGGCACCCATCAGAACAAATCTCGTCTCCACAAGGAAACTTGTGCATGGGAGCTATGCCAAAGCTTAGGAGAATACTTCAGGGTCCCGGTGCCACCTCCCCATTCCAAGGCCCTCATGGACACAAACACACATTAGGACCCATCCTCTGGAAAGTGCATTTCAACTCAGCCACCCCGGTTGCTCCCGCAGATCCATTAGATCTAAACTGTCTTGTTGCTAGGAGACAATTGGAAGGCGAGGCGGACTTCCCAGGCATCCATCCTCGAACGGTGCTCTGGTGTCATTCCATATGGGATGTCCTGGAGCTGTCCAACAGGTCTCAATTGTCCCGCAGAAGGAATCCTTGAAGGGGGCATCCCACATCTCCCAACGTGGAAAACCTCCATGGCCTCGAGATTCCGCTCCCTTCATGAAGGGGCCGTCATGCACAGAAACTCCAACCTGAGCAAACCTCGTTCCTCGCCCTGACTTCAGATGCATGAGATATTGGTTCAGATCTGCAGGGGGTACCTGCCATGCCCTCACCCTGAATCCGAAGTCTAGCTTGTGTTCTCAGACTTCCGTCCTCACTCTCCTGGCCCCGAAGCCCTCATGTTTGGCAATTCCGGACCGACAATGAAGCACTCTGCCTGCCCTCTAGAAAAAATATATTGCCTAATGAGCTGACCAGGCAGCTTAAATGAAGATAAACCTACACGGCACTCAAATGTACCCAAATTATATAGTCTAACCTGGGCACTAATGCACTGTCTGACACAACCTGAGCCCGGACCTGCTGACCAACACCCAGACAGCTGACGCACCCTGAGCACATCAGACCCGCCCTGGCCTTAGGTCATCATCTCTTCCCTACCTCAGTTTTCAGGCTTCAGAACCTAGACTTTATCTCCAATCACTGCCCACAGGTGTCTCTGATGCAGAAATCAGAACTCTTCCTGACCCATGGCAAGAAACCTTGTGGTTGGCATGTTGTCCAACGTTCAGTGTAGGAGAAAACAGCATTCACCCTGAGGCCCCGCCCATTCTTGAGTGCGACGAGAGCATAAACACGCATTGTGACCTCAGCGTGAGGCCTGTCCTCTAGTAAGTCCTCTCAGTGGCTGGACCATTAGATGTCATAATGGGCTTGACATGTCCCTAGTCCCCAATTTTTAACCAGATTTCTGGTTGTCCAGTCGCCCCACCCCAGGGCTCTACTCTGGAATCCCTCATTTGGTGGGACATCTGAGGTTGAAAAACAAAATGAAACAAATCGACAACAACAAAAAAACGGACTTCTTCCATCCCCAGAATGACCCCAAAATCTTTGGACGGGACCGAATCCCCAGAGAGTAAGACTCGTCCATTTCCCATAAAGTCACCCGGCAATTTCACGACCATGAGTGACACGATATCCAGAGACAAAAACTTGAGCAAGAGCCTCACACTCGCCCTTTTTTCATATCCCGAAGTGTTCTCCTCATGGTCTGTAGATCAGTCCTGCCATACCTATGACCGAAAACATAAGTCGAGTTTGTGTTTTCAGACAACTGTCCAAACAGCTCTGGCCTACACACCCTACAGGCTCAGGGCCCTGGAGCCAAACCTGAGGACTGTACTTGCCCTCTCCAAGGGAATTGTATGTGCCCATTCCAATGGCCACAACCCTACTAATAGGATAACCTCCAAAGTCCCTGAGGCCATCCCAATAGTTGTGGCTTCCCAGGACAAACAGGGGCAATCTGAGCCCATCTGAGCACCTACCTGCACTCAGATCTGTAGACTGATGTCCCCAGAGGTAAAAAGGAACGAGCAGGCCCCTAGGCACTAATCGGATCCATTGCTTTGGTTTCTAGGCATCTCTCCTCAGAGGCCTGGATTACAATACCAGCATATGGCTGTTTCTTGACTCACCCATCAGAACAAATCTCATCTACACATGGGAAACATGCACGTTGGAGCTGTGTCAAAGCCTCTGTTTAGGAGAACCCTTCAGGGCCCAGGGGCCACCGCTTCATTCCAAGGTCTCCATAGACACAAAAACATATTAGGACCCATCCACAGGAGAGTCCATTTCAACTCAGCCTCCTCGGTTGCCCCCCACATCCAGCAGATCTAACCTGTCTTGTTGCTTGGAGACAATTGGAATGCGAGGTGGGCTACCCAGCCATCCATCCTTAGAACCCTGCTCGGAATCCTTGGCCTGGAGCCAACCAACAGGTCTCATTTGTCCTGCAGAAGAATCTTTGCAGTTTGGAGCTTCTCACAACTCCCATCATGGGAAAACCCCCATGTCCTCGTGATCCAACCCCCTTCAAGAAAGGGCCATCAGGGCAGAAAGTCCAACCTGAGTGATCGTCTGATCCTTGCCCTGACTTCAGATGCACGAGATCTCTATTGAGGTCTGTAGATTGTACCTGCCATATCCTCACCCAGAAACCTAGGCCTAGCTTGGGTTCTCAGACTCTGTCCTCAGACTACTGGCCCACAAGCCCTCCAGTTTGGCAATCCAGAACTACAATGCCGCACTCTGCCTGCCCTACCGAAGTAAAACATTGCCCTCAGGTCTACCCCGAAACCCCAATGAGGATCAACCAGCATGCCACTCGGCTGTACCCCAAACATATAGGCTGACCTGGGCACTCTTTCCCCTTCTGACCCAGCCTGAGCCTGGACCTCCTGGTCCCACCCAGACAGCTGGCCGCACACTGAGCACATCGGACCCGCCATGGCCTTAGGTCGTCATATCTTCCCAACTGCGGTTTTCAGGCTCCAGAACCTAAACCTTATAACCAACCACTGCCCAGGGTTGAAAATGATGCAGAAATCAGAACTCTTTCCCCATGGCAAGAAACCTTGTGCTTGGCATGTGGTCCAACGTTCAGTGTAGTTGAAACAAGCGTGGCCCATGAGGCCCAGCCCATGCTTGCGGGCCACATTGGTCACAAACACACATTGTGACCCTCAGCCTGAGCCCAGTCCTCAGGTAAGGCCTCTCAGGGCCTATATGAAGAGACAGCATATTGGGCTTGCCATGCCCCTAGGCCCCAAATTTTAACCATAGTTCGGGGTGTCCCTTCACTCTTCCCCAGGGCTCTGCTATGGAATTCCTCTTTTGGTGGGACACCAGAGGTAACAAACCTGAAAGGAGTCCTCCCATCCCACAGATTGACGAAAAACAATTGGGGTCGGGCCAAATCCACAGAGAGGAAGATTCGTCCATGGCCCATGAGACCTCCCCAACATTCCACGGCCAAGGCTGAAACAAAATCCAGAGACAAAAGCCTGAGCTTGCGACTCAGACTCGCTCATTCTTCATATCCTGACGAGTTCGTCTCATGGTTTGTAGTTCGGGGTGCCATACCTACGTCCCCAAACTTAAGCTGATTTTGTGTTTTCAGTCTTCTGTCCTCAAAGTCCTGGGCCACACTCCCTCCAGGCTGGGTCCCCTGGAGCCACACATTAGGACTGCCCCCACCCAATCGATGGGAATTCTGCCCATTCCATTGTCAAAAATCGTACAAATTAGGAGAACCCTCCAAAGTCCCTGTGGCCATCCCAATAGTGTAGGTCGCCCGGGACAAAAAAGGGCGGTTGATACCAGCTGAGCATCTACCTCCACTCATCTACCTCCACTCATACCAAGAAGATTGAACCAGACAGGACCCGAGGCCATTATCGGATCCATTGCTTTGGTTTACAGGCATGTCTCCTCAAAAGCCTTGATTCCAAAACCAGCAGAGGGGATTTCCTGAGGCACCCATCAGAACAAATCTCGTCTCCACAAGGAAACTTGTGCATTGGAGCTATGCCAAAGCTTAGGAGAATACTTCAGGGTCCCGGTGCCACCTCCCCATTCCAAGGCCCTCATGGACACAAACACACATTAGGACCCATCCTCTGGAAAGTGCATTTCAACTCAGCCACCCCGGTTGCTCCCGCAGATCCATTAGATCTAAACTGTCTTGTTGCTAGGAGACAATTGGAAGGCGAGGCGGACTTCCCAGGCATCCATCCTCGAACGGTGCTCTGGTGTCATTCCATATGGGATGTCCTGGAGCTGTCCAACAGGTCTCAATTGTCCCGCAGAAGGAATCCTTGAAGGGGGCATCCCACATCTCCCAACGTGGAAAACCTCCATGGCCTCGAGATTCCGCTCCCTTCATGAAGGGGCCGTCATGCACAGAAACTCCAAACTGAGCCAACCTCGGATCCTCGCCCTGACTTCAGATGCATGAGATATTGGTTCAGATCTGCAGGGGGTACCTGCCATGCCCTCACCCTGAATCCGAAGTCTAGCTTGTGTTCTCAGACTTCCGTCCTCACTCTCCTGGCCCCGAAGCCCTCATGTTTGGCAATTCCGGACCGACAATGAAGCACTCTGCCTGCCCTCTAGAAAAAATATATTGCCTAATGAGCTGACCAGGCAGCTTAAATGAAGATAAACCTACACGGCACTCGAATGTACCCTAATTATATAGTCTAACCTGGGCACTAATGCACTGTCTGACACAACCTGAGCCCGGACCTGCTGACCAACACCCAGACAGCTGACCGCACCCTGAGCACATCAGACCCGCCCTGGCCTTAGGTCATCATCTCTTCCCTACCTCAGTTTTCAGGCTTCAGAACCTAGTCTTTATCTCCAATCACTGCCCACGGGTGACTGTGATGCAGAAATCAGAACTCTTCCTGACGCATGGCAAGAAACCTTGTGGTTGGCATGTTGTCCAACGTTCAGTGTAGGAGAAAACAGCTTTCACCCTGAGGCCCCGCCCATTCTTGAGTGCGACGAGAGCATAAACACGCATTGTGACCTCAGCGTGAGTCCTGTCCTCTAGTAAGTCCTCTCAGTGGCTGGACCATTAGATGTCATAATGGGCTTGACATGTCCCTAGTCCCCAATTTTTAACCAGATTTCTGGTTGTCCAGTCGCCCCACCCCAGGGCTCTACTCTGGAATCCCTCATTTGGTGGGACATCTGAGGTTGAAAAACAAAATGAAACAAATCGACAACAACAACAAAAAAACGGACTTCTTCCATCCCCAGAATGACCGCAAACTCTTTGGACGGGACCGAACCCCCAGAGAGTAAGACTCGTCCATTTCCCATGAAGTCACCCGGCAATTTCACGACCATGAGTGACACGATATCCAGAGACAAAAACTTGAGCAAGAGCCTCACACTCGCCCTTTTTTCATATCCCGAAGTGTTCTCCTCATGGTCTGTAGATCAGTCCTGCCATACCTATGACCCAAAACATAAGCCGAGTTTGTGTTTTCAGACAACTGTCCAAACAGCTCTGGCCTACACACCCTACAGGCTCAGGGCCCTGGAGCCAAACCTGAGGACTGTACTTGCCCTCTCCAAGGGAATTGTATGTGCCCATTCCAATGGCCACAACCCTACTAGTAGGATAACATCCAAAGTCCCTGAGGCCATCCCAATAGTTGTGGCTTCCCAGGACAAACAGGGGGCAATCTGAGCCCATCTGAGCACCTACCTGCACTCAGACCCGAAGACTGATGTCCCCAGAGGTAAAAAGGAACGAACAGGCCCCTAGGCACTAATCGGATCCATTGCTTTGGTTTCCAGGAAACTCTCCTCAGAGGCCTGGATTTCAATACCAGCATATGAATGTTTCTTGACTCACCCATCAGAACAAATCTCATCTACACTTGGGAAACCTGCACGTTGGAGCTGTGTCAAAGCCTCTGTTTAGGAGAACCCTTCAGGGCCCCAGGGCCACCGCTTCATTCGAAGGTCTCCATAGACACAAAAACATATTAGGACACATCCACAGGAGAGTCCATTTCAACTCAGCCTCCTCGGTTGCCCCCCACATCCAGCAGATCTAACCTGTCTTGTTGCTTGGAGACAATTGGAATGCGAGGTGGGCTACCCAGCCATCCATCCTTAGAACCCTGCTCGGAATCGTTGGCCTGGAGCCAACCAACAGGTCTCAATTGTCCTGCAGAAGAATCTTTGCAGTTTGAGCTTCTCACAACTCCCATCGTGGGAAAACCCCCATGTCCTCGTGATCCAACCCCCTTCAAGAAAGGGCCATCAGGGCAGAAAGTCCAACCTGAGCGATCGTCTGATCCTTGCCCTGACTTCAGATGCACGAGATCTCGATTGAGGTCTGTAGATTGTGCCTGCCATATCCTCACCCAGAAACCTAGGCCTAGCTTGGGTTCTCAGACTCTGTCCTCAGACTACTGGCCCACAAGCCCTCCAGTTTGGCAATCCAGAACTACAATGCCGCACTCTGCCTGCCCTACCGAAGTAAAACATTGCCCTCAGGTCTACCCCGAAACCCCAATGAGGATCAACCTGCATGCCAATCGGCTGTACCCCAAACATATAGGCTGACCTGGGCACTATTTCCCCTTCTGACCCAGCCTGAGCCTGGACCTCCTGGTCCCACCCAGACAGCTGGCCGCACACTGAGCACATCGGACCCGCCATGGCCTTAGGTCGTCATCTCTTCCCAACTGCGGTTTTCAGGCTCCAGAACCTAGACCTTATAACCAACCACTGCCCAGGGTTGAAAATGATGCAGAAATCAGAACTCTTTCCCCATGGCAAGAAACCTTGTGCTTGGCATGTGGTCCAACGTTCAGTGTAGTTGAAACAAGCGTGGCCCATGAGGCCCAGCCCATGCTTGCGGGCCACATTGGTCACAAACACACATTGTGACCCTCAGCCTGAGCCCAGTCCTCAGGTAAGGCCTCTCAGGGCCTATATGAAGAGACAGCATATTGGGCTTGCCATGCCCCTAGGCCCCAAATTTTAAACATAGTTCGGGGTGTCCCTTCACTCTTCCCCAGGGCTCTGCTATGGAATTCCTCTTTTGGTGGGACACCAGAGGTAACAAACCTGAAAGGAGTCCTCCCATCCCACAGATTGACGAAAAACAATTGGGGTCGGGCCAAATCCACAGAGAGGAAGATTCGTCCATGGCCCATGAGACCTCCCCAACATTCCACGGCCAAGGCTGAAACAAAATCCAGAGACAAAACCCTGAGCTTGCGACTCAGACTCGCTCATTCTTCATATCCTGAAGAGTTCGTCTCATGGTTTGTAGATCGGGGTGCCATACCTACGTCCCCAAACTTAAGCTGAGTTTGTGTTTTCAGTCTTCTGTCCTCAAAGTCCTGGGCCACACTCCCTCCAGGCTGGGGCCCCTGGAGCCACACATTAGGACTGCCCCCACCCAATCCATGGGAATTCTGCCCATTCCATTGTCAAAAATCGTACAAATTAGGAGAACCCTCCAAAGTCCCTGAGGCCATCCCAATAGTGTAGGTCGCCCGGGACAAAAAAGGGCGGTTGATACCAGCTGAGCATCTACCTCCACTCATCTACCTCCACTCATACCAAGAAGATTGAACCAGACAGGACCCGAGGCCATTATCGGATCCATTGCTTTGGTTTACAGGCATGTCTCCTCAAAAGCCTTGATTCCAAAACCAGCAGAGGGGATTTCCTGAGGCACCCATCAGAACAAATCTCGTCTCCACAAGGAAACTTGTGCATGGGAGCTATGCCAAAGCTTAGGAGAATACTTCAGGGTCCCGGTGCCACCTCCCCATTCCAAGGCCCTCATGGACACAAACACACATTAGGACCCATCCTCTGGAAAGTGCATTTCAACTCAGCCACCCCGGTTGCTCCCGCAGATCCATTAGATCTAAACTGTCTTGTTGCTAGGAGACAATTGGAAGGCGAGGCGGACTTCCCAGGCATCCATCCTCGAACGGTGCTCTGGTGTCATTCCATATGGGATGTCCTGGAGCTGTCCAACAGGTCTCAATTGTCCCGCAGAAGGAATCCTTGAAGGGGGCATCCCACATCTCCCAACGTGGAAAACCTCCATGGCCTCGAGATTCCGCTCCCTTCATGAAGGGGCCGTCATGCACAGAAACTCCAACCTGAGCCAACCTCGGATCCTCGCCCTGACTTCAGATGCATGAGATATTGGTTCAGATCTGCAGGGGGTACCTGCCATGCACTCACCCTGAATCCGAAGTCTAGCTTGTGTTCTCAGACTTCCGTCCTCACTCTCCTGGCCCCGAAGCCCTCATGTTTGGCAATTCCGGACCGACAATGAAGCACTCTGCCTGCCCTCTAGAAAAAATATATTGCCTAATGAGCTGACCAGGCAGCTTAAATGAAGATAAACCTACACGGCACTCGAATGTACCCAAATTATATAGTCTAACCTGGGCACTAATGCACTGTCTGACACAACCTGAGCCCGGACCTGCTGACCAACACCCAGACAGCTGACCGCACCCTGAGCACATCAGACCCGCCCTGGCCTTAGGTCATCATCTCTTCCCTACCTCAGTTTTCAGGCTTCGAAACCTAGACTTTATCTCCGATCACTGCCCACGGGTGACTGTGATGCAGAAATCAGAACTCTTCCTGACGCATGGCAAGAAACCTTGTGGTTGGCATGTTGTCCAACGTTCAGTGTAGGAGAAAACAGCATTCACCCTGAGGCCCCGCCCATTCTTGAGTGCGACGAGAGCATAAACACGCATTGTGACCTCAGCGTGAGTCCTGTCCTCTAGTAAGTCCTCTCAGTGGCTGGACCATTAGATGTCATAATGGGCTTGACATGTCCCTAGTCCCCAATTTTTAACCAGATTTCTGGTTGTCCAGTAGCCCCACCCCAGGGCTCTACTCTGGAATCCCTCAATTGGCGGGACATCTGAGGTTGAAAAACAAAATGAAACAAATCGACAACAACAACAAAAAAACGGACTTCTTCCATCCCCAGAATGACCGCAAACTCTTTGGACGGGACCGAACCCCCAGAGAGTAAGACTCGTCCATTTCCCATGAAGTCACCCGGCAATTTCACGACCATGAGTGACACGATATCCAGAGACAAAAACTTGAGCAAGAGCCTCACACTCGCCCTTTTTTCATATCCCGAAGTGTTCTCCTCATGGTCTGTAGATCAGTCCTGCCATACCTATGACCCAAACCATAAGCCGAGTTTGTGTTTTCAGACAACTGTCCAAACAGCTCTGGCCTACACACCCTACAGGCTCAGGGCCCTGGAGCCAAACCTGAGGACTGTACTTGCCCTCTCCAAGGGAATTGTATGTGCCCATTCCAATGGCCACAACCCTACTAGTAGGATAACCTCCAAAGTCCCTGAGGCCATCCCAATAGTTGTGGCTTCCCAGGACAAACAGGGGGCAATCTGAGCCCATCTGAGCACCTACCTGCACTCAGACCCGTAGACTGATGTCCCCAGAGGTAAAAAGGAACGAACAGGCCCCTAGGCACTAATCGGATCCATTGCTTTGGTTTCCAGGAAACTCTCCTCAGAGGCCTGGATTTCAATACTAGCATATGAATGTTTCTTGACTCACCCATCAGAACAAATCTCATCTACACTTGGGAAACCTGCACGTTGGAGCTGTGTCAAAGCCTCTGTTTAGGAGAACCCTTCAGGGCCCCAGGGCCACCGCTTCATTCCAAGGTCTCCATAGACACAAAAACATATTAGGACATATCCACAGGAGAGTCCATTTCAACTCAGCCTCCTCGGTTGCCCCCCACATCCAGCAGATCTAACCTGTCTTGTTGCTTGGAGACAATTGGAATGCGAGGTGGGCTACCCAGCCATCCATCCTTAGAACCCTGCTCGGAATCGTTGGCCTGGAGCCAACCAACAGGTCTCAATTGTCCTGCAGAAGAATCTTTGCAGTTTGGAGCTTCTCACAACTCCCATCGTGGGAAAACCCCCATGTCCTCGTGATCCAACCCCCTTCAAGAAAGGGCCATCAGGGCAGAAAGTCCAACCTGAGCGATCGTCTGATCCTTGCCCTGACTTCAGATGCACGAGATCTCTATTGAGGTCTGTAGATTGTGCCTGCCATATCCTCACCCAGAAACCTAGGCCTAGCTTGGGTTCTCAGACTCTGTCCTCAGACTACTGGCCCACAAGCCCTCCAGTTTGGCAATCCAGAACTACAATGCCGCACTCTGCCTGCCCTACCGAAGTAAAACATTGCCCTCAGGTCTACCCCGAAACCCCAATGAGGATCAACCTGCATGCCAATCGGCTGTACCCCAAACATATAGGCTGACCTGGGCACTATTTCCCCTTCTGACCCAGCCTGAGCCTGGACCTCCTGGTCCCACCCAGACAGCTGGCCGCACACTGAGCACATCGGACCCGCCATGGCCTTAGGTCGTCATCTCTTCCCAACTGCGGTTTTCAGGCTCCAGAACCTAGACCTTATCTCCAACCACTGACCAGGGTTGAAAATGATGCAGAAATCAGAACTCTTTCCCCATGGCAAGAAACCTTGTGCTTGGCATGTGGTCCAACGTTCAGTGTAGTTGAAACAAGCGTGGCCCATGAGGCCCAGCCCATGCTTGCGGGCCACATTGGTCACAAACACACATTGTGACCCTCAGCCTGAGCCCAGTCCTCAGGTAAGGCCTCTCAGGGCCTATATGAAGAGACAGCATATTGGGCTTGCCATGCCCCTAGGCCCCAAATTTTAACCATAGTTCGGGGTGTCCCTTCACTCTTCCCCAGGGCTCTGCTATGGAATTCCTCTTTTGGTGGGACACCAGAGGTAACAAACCTGAAAGGAGTCCTCCCATCCCACAGATTGACGAAAAACAATTGGGGTCGGGCCAAATCCACAGAGAGGAAGATTCGTCCATGGCCCATGAGACCTCCCCAACATTCCACGGCCAAGGCTGAAACAAAATCCAGAGACAAAAGCCTGAGCTTGCGACTCAGACTCGCTCATTCTTCATATCCTGAAGAGTTCTTCTCATGGTTTGTAGATCGGGCGTGCCATACCTACGTCCCCAAACTTAAGCTGAGTTTGTGTTTTCAGTCTTCTGTCCTCAAAGTACTGGGCCACACTCCCTCCAGGCTGGGGCCCCTGGAGCCACACATTAGGACTGCCCCCACCCAATCGATGGGAATTCTGCCCATTCCATTGTCAAAAATCGTACAAATTAGGAGAACCCTCCAAAGTCCCTGTGGCCATCCCAATAGTGTAGGTCGCCCGGGACAAAAAAGGGCGGTTGATACCAGCTGAGCATCTACCTCCACTCATCTACCTCCACTCATACCAAGAAGATTGAACCAGACAGGACCCGAGGCCATTATCGGATCCATTGCTTTGGTTTACAGGCATGTCTCCTCAAAAGCCTTGATTCCAAAACCAGCAGAGGGGATTTCCTGAGGCACCCATCAGAACAAATCTCGTCTCCACAAGGAAACTTGTGCATGGGAGCTATGCCAAAGCTTAGGAGAATACTTCAGGGTCCCGGTGCCACCTCCCCATTCCAAGGCCCTCATGGACACAAACACACATTAGGACCCATCCTCTGGAAAGTGCATTTCAACTCAGCCACCCCGGTTGCTCCCGCAGATCCATTAGATCTAAACTGTCTTGTTGCTAGGAGACAATTGGAAGGCGAGGCGGACTTCCCAGGCATCCATCCTCGAACGGTGCTCTGGTGTCATTCCATATGGGATGTCCTGGAGCTGTCCAACAGGTCTCAATTGTCCCGCAGAAGGAATCCTTGAAGGGGGCATCCCACATCTCCCAACGTGGAAAACCTCCATGGCCTCGAGATTCCGCTCCCTTCATGAAGGGGCCGTCATGCACAGAAACTCCAACCTGAGCCAACCTCGGATCCTCGCCCTGACTTCAGATGCATGAGATATTGGTTCAGATCTGCAGGGGGTACCTGCCATGCCCTCACCCTGAATCCGAAGTCTAGCTTGTGTTCTCAGACTTCCGTCCTCACTCTCTGGCCCCGAAGCCCTCATGTTTGGCAATTCCGGACCGACAATGAAGCACTCTGCCTGCCCTCTAGAAAAAATATATTGCCTAATGAGCTGACCAGGCAGCTTAAATGAAGATAAACCTACACGGCACTCGAATGTACCCAAATTATATAGTCTAACCTGGGCACTAATGCACTGTCTGACACAACCTGAGCCCGGACCTGCTGACCAACACCCAGACAGCTGACCGCACCCTGAGCACATCAGACCCGCCCTGGCCTTAGGTCATCATCTCTTCCCTACCTCAGTTTTCAGGCTTCAGAACCTAGACCTTATCTCCAATCACTGCCCACGGGTGACTGTGATGCAGAAATCAGAACTCTTCCTGACCCATGGCAAGAAACCTTGTGGTTGGCATGTTGTCCAACGTTCAGTGTAGGAGAAAACAGCATTCACCCTGAGGCCCCGCCCATTCTTGAGTGCGACGAGAGCATAAACACGCATTGTGACCTCAGCGTGAGTCCTGTCCTCTAGTAAGTCCTCTCAGTGGCTGGACCATTAGATGTCATAATGGGCTTGACATGTCCCTAGTCCCCAATTTTTAACCAGATTTCTGGTTGTCCAGTCGCCCCACCCCAGGGCTCTACTCTGGAATCCCTCATTTGGTGGGACATCTGAGGTTGAAAAACAAAATGAAACAAATCGACAACAACAACAAAAAAACGGACTTCTTCCATCCCCAGAATGACCGCAAACTCTTTGGATGGGACCGAACCCCCAGAGAGTAAGACTCGTCCATTTCCCATGAAGTCACCCGGCAATATCACGACCATGAGTGACACGATATCCAGAGACAAAAACTTGAGCAAGAGCCTCACACTCGCCCTTTTTTCATATCCCGAAGTGTTCTCCTCATGGTCTGTAGATCAGTCCTGCCATACCTATGACCCAAAACATAAGCCGAGTTTGTGTTTTCAGACAACTGTCCAAACAGCTCTGGCCTACACACCCTACAGGCTCAGGGCCCTGGAGCCAAACCTGAGGACTGTACTTGCCCTCTCCAAGGGAATTGTATGTGCCCATTCCAATGGCCACAACCCTACTAGTAGGATAACCTCCAAAGTCCCTGAGGCCATCCCAATAGTTGTGGCTTCCCAGGACAAACAGGGGGCAATCTGAGCCCATCTGAGCACCTACCTGCACTCAGACCCGTAGACTGATGTCCCCAGAGGTAAAAAGGAACGAACAGGCCCCTAGGCACTAATCGGATCCATTGCTTTGGTTTCCAGGAAACTCTCCTCAGAGGCCTGGATTTCAATACTAGCATATGAATGTTTCTTGACTCACCCATCAGAACAAATCTCATCTACACATGGGAAACATGCACGTTGGAGCTGTGTCAAAGCCTCTGTTTAGGAGAACCCTTCAGGGCCCCAGGGCCACCGCTTCATTCCAAGGTCTCCATAGACACAAAAACATATTAGGACACATCCACAGGAGAGTCCATTTCAACTCAGCCTCCTCGGTTGCCCCCCACATCCAGCAGATCTAACCTGTCTTGTTGCTTGGAGACAATTGGAATGCGAGGTGGGCTACCCAGCCATCCATCCTTAGAACCCTGCTCGGAATCGTTGGCCTGGAGCCAACCAACAGGTCTCAATTGTCCTGCAGAAGAATCTTTGCAGTTTGGAGCTTCTCACAACTCCCATCGTGGGAAAACCCCCATGTCCTCGTGATCCAACCCCCTTCAAGAAAGGGCCATCAGGGCAGAAAGTCCAACCTGAGCGATCGTCTGATCCTTGCCCTGACTTCAGATGCACGAGATCTCTATTGAGGTCTGTAGATTGTGCCTGCCATATCCTCACCCAGAAACCTAGGCCTAGCTTGGGTTCTCAGACTCTGTCCTCAGACTACTGGCCCACAAGCCCTCCAGTTTGGCAATCCAGAACTACAATGCCGCACTCTGCCTGCCCTACCGAAGTAAAACATTGCCCTCAGGTCTGCCCCGAAACCCCAATGAGGATCAACCTGCATGCCAATCGGCTGTACCCCAAACATATAGGCTGACCTGGGCACTATTTCCCCTTCTGACCCAGCCTGAGCCTGGACCTCCTGGTCCCACCCAGACAGCTGGCCGCACACTGAGCACATCGGACCCGCCATGGCCTTAGGTCGTCATCTCTTCCCAACTGCGGTTTTCAGGCTCCAGAACCTAGACCTTATCTCCAACCACTGACCAGGGTTGAAAATGATGCAGAAATCAGAACTCTTTCCCCATGGCAAGAAACCTTTGGTTGGCATGTGGTCCAACATTCAGTGTAGTTGAAACAAGCGTGGCCCATGAGGCCCAGCCCATGCTTGCGGGCCACATTGGTCACAAACACACATTGTGACCCTCAGCCTGGGCCCACTCCTCAGGTAAGGCCTCTCAGGGCCTATATGAAGAGACAGAATATTGGGCTTGCCATGCCCCTAGGCCCCAAATTTTAACCATAGTTCGGGGTGTCCCTTCACTCTTCCCCAGGGCTCTGCTATGGAATTCCTCTTTTGGTGGGACACCAGAGGTAACAAACCTGAAAGGAGTCCTCCCATCCCACAGCTTGACGAAAAACAATTGGGATCGGGCCAAATCCACAGAGAGGAAGATTCGTCCATGCCCATGAGACCTCCCCAACATTCCACGGCCATCGCTGAAACAAAATCCAGAGACAAAAGCCTGAGCAAGCGACTCAGACTCGCTCATTCTTCATATCCTGAAGAGTTCTTCTCATGGTTTGTAGATCGGGCGTGCCATACCTACGTCCCCAAACTTAAGCTGAGTTTGTGTTTTCAGTCTTCTGTCCTGAAAGTACTGGGCCACACTACCTTCAGGCTGGGGCCCCTGGAGCCACACATTAGGACTGCCCCCACCCAATCCATGGGAATTCTGCCCATTCCATTGTCAAAAATCGTACAAATTAGGAGAACCCTCCAAAGTCCCTGAGGCCATCCCAATAGTGTAGGTCGCCCGGGACAAAAAAGGGCGGTTGATACCAGCTGAGCATCTACCTCCACTCATCTACCTCCACTCATACCAAGAAGATTGAACCAGACAGGACCCGAGGCCATTATCGGATCCATTGCTTTGGTTTACAGGCATGTCTTCTCAAAAGCCTTGATTCCAAAACCAGCAGAGGGGATTTCCTGAGGCACCCATCAGAACAAATCTCGTCTCCACAAGGAAACTTGTGCATGGGAGCTATGCCAAAGCTTAGGAGAATACTTCAGGGTCCCGGTGCCACCTCCCCATTCCAAACTCCAACCTGAGCCAACGTCGGATCCTCGACCTGACTTCAGATGCATGAGATATTGGTTCAGATCTGCAGGGGGTACCTGCCGTGCCCTCACCCTGAATCCGAAGTCTAGCTTGTGTTCTCAGACTTCCGTCCTCACTCTCCTGGCCCCGAAGCCCTCATGTTTGGCAATTCCGGACCGACAATGAAGCACTCTGCCTGCCCTCTAGAAAAAATATATTGCCTAATGAGCTGACCAGGCAGCTTAAATGAAGATAAACCTACACGGCACTCGAATGTACCCAAATTATATAGTCTAACCTGGGCACTAATGCACTGTCTGACACAACCTGAGCACGGACCGGCTGACCAACACCCAGACAGCTGACCGCACCCTGAGCACATCAGACCCGCCCTGGCCTTAGGTCATCATCTCTTCCCTACCTCAGTTTTCAGGCTTCAGAACCTAGACTTTATCTCCAATCACTGCCCACGGGTGACTCTGATGCAGAAATCAGAACTCTTCCTGACCCATGGCAAGAAACCTTGTGGTTGGCATGTTGTCCAACGTTCAGTGTAGGAGAAAACAGCATTCACCCTGAGGCCCCGCCCATTCTTGAGTGCGAGGAGAGCATAAACACGCATTGTGACCTCAGCGTGAGTCCTGTCCTCTAGTAAGTCCTCTCAGTGGCTGGACCATTAGATGTCATAATGGGCTTGACATGTCCCTAGTCCCCAATTTTTAACCAGATTTCTGGTTGTCCAGTCGCCCCACCCCAGGGCTCTACTCTGGAATCCCTCATTTGTTGGGACATCTGAGGTTGAAAAACAAAATGAAACAAATCGACAACAACAACGAAAAAACGGACTTCTTCCATCCCCAGAATGACCGCAAACTCTTTGGACGGGACCGAACCCCCAGAGAGTAAGACTCGTCCATTTCCCATGAAGTCACCCGGCAATTTCACGACCATGAGTGACACGATATCCAGAGACAAAAACTTGAGCAAGAGCCTCACACTCGCCCTTTTTTCATATCCCGAAGTGTTCTCCTCATGGTCTGTAGATCAGTCCTGCCATACCTATGACCCAAAACATAAGCCGAGTTTGTGTTTTCAGACAACTGTCCAAACAGGTCTGGCCTACACACCCTACAGGCTCAGGGCCCTGGAGCCAAACCTGAGGACTGTACTTGCCCTCTCCAAGGGAATTGTATGTGCCCATTACAATGGCCACAAGCCTAATAATAGGATAACCTCAAAGTCCCTGAGGCCATCCCAATAGTTGTGGCTTCCCAGGACAAACAGGGGCAATCTGAGCCCATCTGAGCACCTACCTGCATTCAGACCCGTTGACTGATGTCCCCAGAGGTAAAAAGGAACGAACAGGCCCCTAGGCACTAATCGGATCCATTGCTTTGGTTTCCAGGCATCTCTCCTCAGAGGCCTGGATTTCAATACCAGCAAATGGCTGTTTCTTGACTCACCCATCAGAACAAATCTCATCTACACATGGGAAACATGCACGTTGGAGCTGTGTCAAAGCCTCTGTTTAGGAGTATCCTTCAGGGCCCCAGGGCCACCGCTTCATTCCAAGGTCTCCATAGACACAAAAACATATTAGGACACATCCACAGGAGAGTCCATTTCAACTCAGCCTCCTCGGTTGCCCCCCACATCCAGCAGATCTAACCTGTCTTCTTGCTTGGAGACAATTGGAATGCGAGGTGGGCTACCCAGCCATCCATCCTTAGAACCCTGCTCGGAATCGTTGGCCTGGAGGCAACCAACGATTCTCAATTGTCCTGCAGAAGAATTTTTGCAGTTTGGAGCTTCTCACAACTCCCATCGTGGGAAAACCCCCATGTCCTCGTGATCCAACCCCCTTAAAGAAAGGGGAATCAGGGCAGAAAGTACAACCTGAGCGATCGTCTGATCCTTGCCCTGACTTCAGATGCACGAGATCTCTATTGAGGTCTGTAGATTGTGCCTGCCATATCCTGACCCAGAAACCTAGGCCTAGCTTGGGTTCTCAGACTCCGTCCTCATACTACTGGACCACAAGCCCTCCAGTTTGGCAATCCAGAACTACAATGCCGCACTCTGCCTGCCCTACAGAAGTAAAACATTGCCCTCAGGGCTACCCCGAAACCCCAAATGAGGATCAACCTGCACGCCAATCAGCTGTACCCCAAACATATAGGCTGACCTGGGCACTATTTCCCCTTCTGACCCAGCCTGAGCCTGGACCTCCTGGTCCCACCCAGACAGCTGGCCGCACACTGAGCACATCGGACCCGCCATGGCCTTAGGTCGTCATCTCTTCCCAACTGCGGTTTGCAGGCTCCAGAAGCTAGACCTTATCTCCAACCACTGCCCAGGGTTGAAAATGATGCAGAAATCAGAACTCTTTCCCTATGGCAAGAAACCTTGTGCTTGGCATGTTGTCCAACGTTCAGTGTAGTTGAAAGAAGCGTGGCCCATGAGGCCCAGCCCATGCTTGCGTGCCACATTGGTCACAAACACACATTGTGACCCTCAGCCTGAGCCCAGTCCTCTGGTAAGGCCTCTCATGGCCTATATGAATTGACAGCATATTGGGCTTGCCATGCCCCTAGGCCCCAATTTTTAACCATAGTTCGGGGTTTCCCTTCACTCTTCCCAGGGCTCTGCTTTGGAATTCCTCTTTTAGTGGGACACCAGAGGTAACAAACCTGAAAGGAGTCCTCCCATCCCACAGATTGATGAAAAACAATTGGGATCGGGCCAAATCCACAGAGAGGAAGTTTCATCCATGGCCCATGAGAACTCCCCAAAATTCCACGGCCATCGCTGAAACAAAATCCCGAGACAAAAGCCTGAGCAAGCGACTCAGACTCGCTCATTCTTCATATCCTGAAGAGTTCTTCTCATGGTTTTTTAGATCGGGCGTGCCATACCTACGTCCCCAAACTTAAGCTGAGTTTGTGTTTTCAGTCTTCAGTCGTCAAAGTCCTGGGCCACACTCCCTCCAGGCTGGGGCCCCTGGAGCCACACATTAGGACTGCCCCCACCCATTCCATGGGAATTCTGCCCATTCCATTGTCAAAAATCGTACAAATTAGGAGAACCCTCCAAAGTCCCTGAGGCCATCCCAATAGTGTAGGTCGCCCGGGACAAAAAAGGGCGGTTGATACCAGCTGAGCATCTTCCTCCACTCATCTACCTCCACTCATACCAAGAAGATTGAACCAGACAGGACCCGAGGCCATTATCGGATCCATTGCTTTGGTTTACAGGCATGTCTCCTCAAAAGCCTGGATTCCAATACCAGCAGAGGGGATTTCCTGAGGCACCCATCAGAACAAATCTCGTCTCCACAAGGAAACTTGTGCATGGGAGCTATGCCAAAGCTTAGGAGAATACTTCAGGGTCCCGGTGCCACCTCCCCATTCCAAGGCCCTCATGGACACAAACACACATTAGGACCCATCCTCTGGAAAGTGCATTTCAACTCAGCCACCCCGGTTGCTCCCGCAGATCCATTAGATCTAAACTGTCTTGTTGCTAGGAGACAATTGGAAGGCGAGGCGGACTTCCCAGGCATCCATCCTCGAATGGTGCTCTGGAGTCATTCCATATGGGATGTCCTGGAGCTGTTTAACAGGTCTCAATTGTCCCGCAGAAGGAATCCTTGAAGGGGGCATCCCACATCTCCCAACGTGGAAAACTCCAAGGCCTCGAGATTCCGCTCCCTTCATGAAGGGGCTGTCATGCACAGAAACTCCAAACTGAGCCAATGTCGGATCCTTGCCCTGACTTCAGATGCATGACATATTGGTTCAGATCTGCAGGGGGTACCTGCCGTGCCCTCACCCTGAATCTGAAGTCTAGCTTGTGTTCTCAGACTTCCGTCCTCACTCTCCTGGCCCCGAAGCCCTCATGTTTGGTAATTCCGGACCGACAATGAAGCACTCTGCCTGCCCTCTAGAAAAAAATATATTGCCTAATGAGCTGACCAGGCAGCTTAAATGAAGATAAACCTACACGGCACTCGAATGTACCCAAATTATATAGTCTAACCTGGGCACTAATGCACTGTCTGACACAACCTGAGCCCGGACCTGCTGACCAACACCCAGACAGCTGACCGCACCCTGAGCACATCAGACCCGACCTGGCCTTAGGTCATCATCTCTTCCCTACCTCAGTTTTCAGGCTTCAGAACCTAGACCTTATCTCCAATCACTGCCCACGGGTGATGGGGTGCAGAAATCAGAACTCTTCCTGACCCATGGCAAGAAACCTTGTGGTTGGCATGTTGTCCAACGTTCAGTGTAGGAGAAAACAGCATTCACCCTGAGGCCCCGCCCATTCTTGAGTGCGACGAGAGCATAAACACGCATTGTGACCTCAGCGTGAGGCCTGTCCTCTAGTAAGTCCTCTCAGTGGCTGGACCATTAGATGTCATAATGGGCTTGACATGTCCCTAGTCCCCAATTTTTAACCAGATTTCTGGTTGTCCAGTCGCCCCACCCCAGGGCTCTACTCTGGAATCCCTCATTTGGTGGGACATCTGAGGTTGAAAAACAAAATGAAACAAATCGACAACAACAACAAAAAAACGGACTTCTTCCATCCCCAGAATGACCGCAAACTCTTTGGACGGGACCAAACCCCCAGAGAGTAAGACTCGTCCATTTCCCATGATGTCACCCGGCAATTTCACGACCATGAGTGACACGATATCCAGAGACAAAAACTTGAGCAAGAGCCTCACACTCGACCTTTTTTCATATCCCGAAGTGTTCACCTCATGGTCTGTAGATCAGTCCTGCCATACCTATGACCCAAAACATAAGCCGAGTTAGTGTTTTCAGACAACTGTCCAAACAGCTCTGGCCTACACACCCTACAGGCTCAGGGTCTTGGAGCCAAACCTGAGGACTGTACTTGCCCTTTCCAAGGGAATTGTATGTGCCCATTCCAATGGCCACAACCCTACTAATAGGATAAGCTCCAAAGTCCCTGAGGCCATCCCAAGAGTTGTGGCTTCCCAGGACAAACAGGGGCAATCTGAGCCCATCTGAGCACCTACCTGCACTCAGACCCGTAGACTGATGTCCCCAGAGGTAAAAAGGAACGAACAGGCCCCTAGGCACTAATCGGATCCATTGCTTTGGTTTCCAGGCATCTCTCCTCAGACGCCTGGATTTCAATACCAGCATATGGCTGTTTCTTGACTCACCCATCAGAACAAATCTCATCTACACATGGGAAACATGCACGTTGGAGCTGTGTCAAAGCCTCTGTTTAGGAGAACCCTTCAGGGCCCCAGGGCCACCGCTTCATTCCAAGGTCTCCATAGACACAAAAACATATTAGGACACATCCACAGGAGAGTCCATTTCAACTCAGCCTTATAGGTTGCCCGCCACATCCAGCAGATCTAACCTGTCTTGTTGCTTGGAGACAATTGGAATGCGAGGTGGGCTACCCATCCATCCATCCTTAGAACCCTGCTCGGAATCGTTGGCCTGGAGCCAACCAACAGGTCTCAATTGTCCTGCAGAAGAATCTTTGCAGTTTGGAGCTTCTCACAACTCCCATCGTGGGAAAACCCCCATGTCCTCGTGATCCAACCCCCTTCAAGAAAGGGCCATCAGGGCAGAAAGTCCAACCTGAGCGATCGTCTGATCCTTGCCCTGACTTCAGATGCACGAGATCTCTATTGAGGTCTGTAGATTGTGCCTGCCATATCCTCACCCAGAAACCTAGGCCTAGCTTGGGTTCTCAGACTCCGTCCTCAGACTACTGGCCCACAAGCCCTCCAGTTTGGAAATCCAGAACTACAATGCCGCACTCTGCCTGCCCTACAGAAGTAAAGCATTGCCCTCAGGGTACCCCGAAACCCCAATGAGGATCAACCTGCACGCCAATCGGCTGTACCCCAAACATATAGGCTGACCTGGGCACTATTTCCCTTTCTGACCCAGCCTGAGCCTGGACCTTCTGGTCCCACCCTGACAGCTGGCCGCACACTGAGCACATCGGACCCGCCATGGCCTTAGGTCGTCATCTCTTCCCAACTGCGGTTTTCAGGCTCCAGAACCTAGACCTTATCTCCAACCACTGCCCAGGGTTGAAAATGATGCAGAAATCAGAACTCTTTCCCTATGGCAAGAAACCTTGTGGTTGGCATGTTGTCCAACGTTCAGTGTAGTTGAAACAAGCGTGGCCCATGAGGCCCAGCCCATGCTTGCGGGCCACATTGGTCACAAACACACATTGTGACCCTCAGCCTGAGCCCAGTCCTCAGGTAAGGCCTCTCAGGGCCTATATGAAGAGACAGCATATTGGGCTTGCCATGCCCCTAGGCCCCAATTTTTAACCATAGTTCGGGGTGTCCCTTCACTCTTCCCCAGGGCTCTGCTTTGGAATTCCTCTTTTGGTGGGACACCAGAGGTAACAAACCTGAAAGGAGTCCTCCCATCCCACAGATTGACGAAAAACAATTGGGATCGGGCCAAGTCCACAGAGAGGAAGATTTATCCATGGCCCATGAGAACTCCCCAAAATTCCACGGCCATCGCTGAAACAAAATCCAGAGACAAAAGCCTGAGCAAGCGACTCAGACTCGCTCATTCTTCATATCCTGAAGAGTTCTTCTCATGGTTTGTAGATCGGGCGTGCCATACCTACGTCCCCAAACTTAAGCTGAGTTTGTGTTTTCAGTCTTCTGTCGTCAAAGTCCTGGGCCACACTCCCTCCAGGCTGGGGCCCCTGGAGCCACACATTAGGACTGCCCCCACCCAATCCATGGGAATTCTGCCCATTCCATTGTCAAAAATCGTACAAATTAGGAGAACCCTCCAAAGTCCCTGAGGCCATCCCAATAGTGTAGGTCGCCCGGGACAAAAAAGGGCGGTTGATACCAGCTGAGCATCTTCCTCCACTCATCTACATCCACTCATACCAAGAAGATTGAACCAGACAGGACCCGAGGCCATTATCGGATCCATTGCTTTGGTTTACAGGCATGTCTCCTCAAAAGCCTGGATTCCTATACCAGCAGAGGGGATTTCCTGAGGCACCCATCAGAACAAATCTCGTCTCCACACGGAAACTTGTGCATGGGAGCTATGCCAAAGCTTAGGAGAATACTTCAGGGTCCCGGTGCCACCTCCCCATTCCAAGGCCCTCATGGACACAAACACACATTAGGACCCATCCTCTGGAAAGTGCATTTCAACTCAGCCACCCCGGTTGCTCCCGCAGATCCATTAGATCTAAACTGTCTTGTTGCTAGGAGACAATTGGAATGCGAGGCGGACTTCCCAGGCATCCATCCTAGAATGGTGCTCTGGAGTCATTCCATATGGGATGTCCTGGAGCTGTTTAACAGGTCTCAATTGTCCCGCAGAAGGAATCCTTGAAGGGGGCATCCCACATCTCCCAACGTGGAAAACCTCCATGGCCTCGAGATTCCGCTCCCTTCATGAAGGGGCCGTCATGCACAGAAACTCCAAACTGAGCCAATGTCGGATCCTTGCCCTGACTTCAGATGCATGACATATTGGTTCAGATCTGCAGGGGGTACCTGCCGTGCCCTCACCCTGAATCTGAAGTCTAGCTTGTGTTCTCAGACTTCCGTCCTCACTCTCCTGGCCCCGAAGCCCTCATGTTTGGTAATTCCGGACCGACAATGAAGCACTCTGCCTGCCCTCTAGAAAAAAATATATTGCCTAATGAGCTGACCAGGCAGCTTAAATGAAGATAAACCTACACGGCACTCGAATGTACCCAAATTATATAGTCTAACCTGGGCACTAATGCACTGTCTGACACAACCTGAGCCCGGACCTGCTGACCAACACCCAGACAGCTGACCGCACCCTGAGCACATCAGACCCGACCTGGCCTTAGGTCATCATCTCTTCCCTACCTCAGTTTTCAGGCTTCAGAACCTAGACCTTATCTCCAATCACTGCCCACGGGTGATGGGGTGCAGAAATCAGAACTCTTCCTGACCCATGGCAAGAAACCTTGTGGTGGCATGTTGTCCAACGTTCAGTGTAGGAGAAAACAGCATTCACCCTGAGGCCCCGCCCATTCTTGAGTGCGACGAGAGCATAAACACGCATTGTGACCTCAGCGTGAGGCCTGTCCTCTAGTAAGTCCTCTCAGTGGCTGGACCATTAGATGTCATAATGGGCTTGACATGTCCCTAGTCCCCAATTTTTAACCAGATTTCTGGTTGTCCAGTCGCCCCACCCCAGGGCTCTACTCTGGAATCCCTCATTTGGTGGGACATCTGAGGTTGAAAAACAAAATGAAACAAATCGACAACAACAACAAAAAAACGGACTTCTTCCATCCCCAGAATGACCGCAAACTCTTTGGACGGGACCAAACCCCCAGAGAGTAAGACTCGTCCATTTCCCATGATGTCACCCGGCAATTTCACGACCATGAGTGACACGATATCCAGAGACAAAAACTTGAGCAAGAGCCTCACACTCGACCTTTTTTCATATCCCGAAGTGTTCTCCTCATGGTCTGTAGATCAGTCCTGCCATACCTATGACCCAAAACATAAGCCGAGTTAGTGTTTTCAGACAACTGTCCAAACAGCTCTGGCCTACACACCCTACAGGCTCAGGGTCCTGGAGCCAAACCTGAGGACTGTACTTGCCCTTTCCAAGGGAATTGTATGTGCCCATTCCAATGGCCACAACCCTACTAATAGGATAAGCTCCAAAGTCCCTGAGGCCATCCCAAGAGTTGTGGCTTCCCAGGACAAACAGGGGCAATCTGAGCCCATCTGAGCACCTACCTGCACTCAGACCCGTAGACTGATGTCCCCAGAGGTAAAAAGGAACGAACAGGCCCCTAGGCACTAATCGGATCCATTGCTTTGGTTTCCAGGCATCTCTCCTCAGACGCCTGGATTTCAATACCAGCATATGGCTGTTTCTTGACTCACCCATCAGAACAAATCTCATCTACACATGGGAAACATGCACGTTGGAGCTGTGTCAAAGCCTCTGTTTAGGAGAACCCTTCAGGGCCCCAGGGCCACCGCTTCATTCCAAGGTCTCCATAGACACAAAAACATATTAGGACACATCCACAGGAGAGTCCATTTCAACTCAGCCTTATAGGTTGCCCGCCACATCCAGCAGATCTAACCTGTCTTGTTGCTTGGAGACAATTGGAATGCGAGGTGGGCTACCCATCCATCCATCCTTAGAACCCTGCTCGGAATCGTTGGCCTGGAGCCAACCAACAGGTCTCAATTGTCCTGCAGAAGAATCTTTGCAGTTTGGAGCTTCTCACAACTCCCATCGTGGGAAAACCCCCATGTCCTCGTGATCCAACCCCCTTCAAGAAAGGGCCATCAGGGCAGAAAGTCCAACCTGAGCGATCGTCTGATCCTTGCCCTGACTTCAGATGCACGAGATCTCTATTGAGGTCTGTAGATTGTGCCTGCCATATCCTCACCCAGAAACCTAGGCCTAGCTTGGGTTCTCAGACTCCGTCCTCAGACTACTGGCCCACAAGCCCTCCAGTTTGGAAATCCAGAACTACAATGCCGCACTCTGCCTGCCCTACAGAAGTAAAGCATTGCCCTCAGGGTACCCCGAAACCCCAAATGAGGATCAACCTGCACGCCAATCGGCTGTACCCCAAACATATAGGCTGACCTGGGCACTATTTCCCTTTCTGACCCAGCCTGAGCCTGGACCTTCTGGTCCCACCCTGACAGCTGGCCGCACACTGAGCACATCGGACCCGCCATGGCCTTAGGTCGTCATCTCTTCCCAACTGCGGTTTTCAGGCTCCAGAACCTAGACCTTATCTCCAACCACTGCCCAGGGTTGAAAATGATGCAGAAATCAGAACTCTTTCCCTATGGCAAGAAACCTTGTGGTTGGCATGTTGTCCAACGTTCAGTGTAGTTGAAACAAGCGTGGCCCATGAGGCCCAGCCCATGCTTGCGGGCCACATTGGTCACAAACACACATTGTGACCCTCAGCCTGAGCCCAGTCCTCAGGTAAGGCCTCTCAGGGCCTATATGAAGAGAAAGCATATTGGGCTTGCCATGCCCCTAGGCCCCAATTTTTAACCATAGTTCGGGGTGTCCCTTCACTCTTCCCCAGGGCTCTGCTTTGGAATTCCTCTTTTGGTGGGACACCAGAGGTAACAAACCTGAAAGGAGTCCTCCCATCCCACAGATTGACGAAAAACAATTGGGATCGGGCCAAGTCCACAGAGAGGAAGATTTATCCATGGCCCATGAGAACTCCCCAAAATTCCACGGCCATCGCTGAAACAAAATCCAGAGACAAAAGCCTGAGCAAGCGACTCAGACTCGCTCATTCTTCATATCCTGAAGAGTTCTTCTCATGGTTTGTAGATCGGGCGTGCCATACCTACGTCCCCAAACTTAAGCTGAGTTTGTGTTTTCAGTCTTCTGTCGTCAAAGTCCTGGGCCACACTCCCTCCAGGCTGGGGCCCCTGGAGCCACACATTAGGACTGCCCCCACCCAATCCATGGGAATTCTGCCCATTCCATTGTCAAAAATCGTACAAATTAGGAGAACCCTCCAAAGTCCCTGAGGCCATCCCAATAGTGTAGGTCGCCCGGGACAAAAAAGGGCGGTTGATACCAGCTGAGCATCTTCCTCCACTCATCTACATCCACTCATACCAAGAAGATTGAACCAGACAGGACCCGAGGCCATTATCGGATCCATTGCTTTGGTTTACAGGCATGTCTCCTCAAAAGCCTGGATTCCTATACCAGCCGAGGGGATTTCCTGAGGCACCCATCAGAACAAATCTCGTCTCCACACGGAAACTTGTGCATGGGAGCTATGCCAAAGCTTAGGAGAATACTTCAGGGTCCCGGTGCCACCTCCCCATTCCAAGGCCCTCATGGACACAAACACACATTAGGACCCATCCTCTGGAAAGTGCATTTCAACTCAGCCACCCCGGTTGCTCCCGCAGATCCATTAGATCTAAACTGTCTTGTTGCTAGGAGACAATTGGAATGCGAGGCGGACTTCCCAGGCATCCATCCTAGAATGGTGCTCTGGAGTCATTCCATATGGGATGTCCTGGAGCTGTTTAACAGGTCTCAATTGTCCCGCAGAAGGAATCCTTGAAGGGGGCATCCCACATCTCCCAACGTGGAAAACCTCCATGGCCTCGAGATTCCGCTCCCTTCATGAAGGGGCCGTCATGCACAGAAACTCCAAACTGAGCCAACGTCGGATCCTTGCCCTGACTTCAGATGCATGAGATATTGGTTCAGATCTGCAGGGGGTACCTGCCGTGCCCTCACCCTGAATCCGAAGTCTAGCTTGTGTTCTCAGACTTCCGTCCTCACTCTCCTGGCCCCGAAGCCCTCATGTTTGGCAATTCCGGACCGACAATGAAGCACTCTGCCTGCCCTCTAGTAAAAAATATATTGCCAAATGAGCTGACCAGGCAGCTTAAATGAAGATAAACCTACACGGCACTCGAATGTACCCAAATTATATAGTCTAACCTGGGCACTAATGCACTGTCTGACACAACCTGAGCCCGGACCTGCTGACCAACACCCAGACAGCTGACCGCACCCTGAGCACATCAGACCCGCCCTGGCCTTAGGTCATCATCTCTTCCCTACCTCAGTTTTCAGGCTTCAGAACCTAGAACTTATCTCCAATCACTGCCCACGGGTGACTGTGACTCTTCCTGACCCATGGCAAGAAACCTTGTGGTTGGCATGTTGTCCAACGTTCAGTGTAGGAGAAACCAGCATTCACCCTGAGGCCCCGCCCATTCTTGAGTGCGACTAGTGCATAAACACGCATTGTGACCTCAGCGTGAGTCCTGTCCTCTAGTAAGTCCTCTCAGTGGCTGGACCATTAGATATCATAATGGGCTTGACATGTCCCTAGTCCCCAATTTTTAACCAGATTTCTGGTTGTCCAGTCGCCCCACCCCAGGGCTCTACTCTGGAATCCCTCATTAGGTGGGACATCTGAGGTTGAAAAACAAAATGAAACAAATCGACAACAACAACAAAAAAACGGACTTCTTCCATCCCCAGAATGACCCCAAACTCTTTGGACGGGACCGAACCCCCAGAGAGTAAGACTCGTCCATTTCCCATGAAGTCACCCGGCAATTTCACGACCATGAGTGACACGATATCCAGAGACAAAAACTTGAGCAAGAGCCTCACACTCGCCCTTTTTTCATATCCCGAAGTGTTCTCCTCATGGTCTGTAGATCAGTCCTGCCATACCTATGACCCAAAACATAAGCCGAGTTTGTGTTTTCAGACAACTGTCCAAACAGCTCTGGCCTACACACCCTACAGGCTCAGGGCCCTGGAGCCAAACCTGAGGACTGTACTTGCCCTCTCCAAGGGAATTTTATGTGCCCATTCCATTGGCCACAACCCTACTAATAGGATAACCTCCAAAGTCCCTGAGGCCATCCCAAAAGTTGTGGCTTCCCAGGACAAACAGGGGGCAATCTAGCCCATCTGAGCACCTACCTGCACTCAGACCCGTAGACTGATGTCCCCAGAGGTAAAAAGGAACGAACAGGCCCCTAGGCACTAATGGGATCCATTGGTTTGGTTTCCAGGAAACTCTCCTCAGAGGCCTGGATTTCAATACCAGCATATGGCTGTTTCTTGACTCACCCATCAGAACAAATCTCATCTACACATGGGAAACATGCACGTTGGAGCTGTGTCAAAGCCTCTGTTTAGGAGAACCCTTCAGGGCCCCAGGGCCACCGCTTCATTCCAAGGTCTCCATAGACACAAAAACATATTAGGACACATCCACAGGAGAGTCCATTTCAACTCAGGCTCCTTGGTTGCCCCCCACATCCAGCAGATCTAACCTGTCTTGTTGCTTGGAGACAATTGGAATGCGAGGTGGGCTACCCAGCCATCCATCCTTAGAACCCTGCTCGGAATCGTTGGCCTGGAGCCAACCAACAGGTCTCAATTGTCCTGCAGAAGAATCTTTGCAGTTTGGAGCTTCTCACAACTCCCATCGTGGGAAAACCCCCATGTCCTCGTGATCCAACCCCCTTCAAGAAAGGGCCATCAGGGCAGAAAGTCCAACCTGAGCGATCGTCTGATCCTTGCCCTGACTTCAGATGCACGAGATCTCGATTGAGGTCTGTAGATTGTGCCTGCCATATCCTCACCCAGAAACCTAGGCCTAGCTTGGGTTCTCAGACTCCGTCCTCAGACTACTGGCCCACAAGCCCTCCAGTTGGGCAATCCAGAACTACAATGCCGCACTCTGCCTGCCCTACAGAAGTAAAGCATTGCCCTCAGGGCTACCCCGAAACCCCAAATGAGGATCAACCTGCCGCCAATCGGCTGTACCCCAAACATATAGGCTGACCTGGGCACTATTTCCCTTTCTGACCCAGCCTGAGCCTGGACCTTCTGGTCCCACCCAGACAGCTGGCCGCACACTGAGCACATCGGACCCGCCATGGCCTTAGGTCGTCATCTCTTCCCAACTGCGGTTTTCAGGCTCCAAAACCTAGACCTTATCTCCAACCACTGCCCAGGGTTGAAAATGATGCAGAAATCAGAACTCTTTCCCATGGCAAGAAACCTTGTGCTTGGCATGTTGTCCAACGTTCAGTGTAGTTGAAACAAGCGTGGCCCATGAGGCCCAGCCCATGCTTACGGGCCACATTGGTCACAAACACACATTGTGACCCTCAGCCTGAGCCCAGTCCTCAGGTAAGGCCTCTCAGGGCCTATATGAAGAGACAGCATATTGGGCTTGCCATGCCCCTAGGCCCCAATTTTTAACCATAGTTCGGGGTGTCCCTTCACTCTTCCCCAGGGCTCAGCTTTGGAATTCCTCTTTTGGTGGGACACCAGAGGTAACAAACCTGAAAGGAGTCCTCCCATCCCACAGATTGACGAAAAACAATTGGGATCGGGCCATATCCACAGAGAGGAAGATTCGTCCATGGCCCATGAGACCTCCCCAACCTTCCACGGCCATCGCTGAAACAAAATCCAGAGACAAAAGCCTGAGCAAGCGCCTCAGACTCGCTCATTCTTCATATCCTGAAGAGTTCTACTCATGGTTTGTAGATAGGGCGTGCCATACCTAAGTCCCCAAACTTAAGCTGAGTTTGTGTTTTCAGTCTTCTGTCCTCAAAGTCCTGGGCCACACTCCCTCCAGGCTGGGGCCCCTGGAGCCACACATTAGGACTGCCCCCACCCAATCCATGGGAATTCTGCCCATTCCATTGTCAAAAATCGTACAAATTAGGAGAACCCTCCAAAGTCCCTGAGGCCATCCCAATAGTGTAGGTCGCCCGGGACAAAAAAGGGCGGTTGATACCAGCTGAGCATCTTCCTCCACTCATCTACCTCCACTCATACCAAGAAGATTGAACCAGACAGGACCCGAGGCCATTATCGGATCCATTGCTTTGGTTTACAGGCATGTCTCCTCAAAATCCTGGATTCCAATACCAGCAGAGAGGATTTCCTGAGGCACCCATCAGAACAAATCTCGTCTCCACAAGGAAACTTGTGCATGGGAGCTATGCCAAAGCTTAGGAGAATACTTCAGGGTCCCGGTGCCACCTCCCCATTCCAAGGCCCTCATGGACACAAACACACATTAGGACCCATCCTCTGGAAAGTGCATTTCAACTCAGCCACCCCGGTTGCTCCCACAGATCCATTAGATCTAAACTGTCTTGTTGCTAGGAGACAATTGGAAGGCGAGGCCGACTTCCCAGGCATCCATCCTCGAATGGTGCTCTGGAGTCATTCCATATGGGATGTCCTGGAGCTGTCCAACAGGTCTCAATTGTCCCGCAGAAGGAATCCTTAAAGGGGGCATCCCACATCTCCCAACGTGGAAAACCTCCATGGCCTCGAGATTCCGCTCCCTTCATGATGGGGCCGTCATGCACAGAAACTCCAACCTGAGCCAACGTCGGATCCTCGCCCTGACTTCAGATGCATGAGATATTGGTTCAGATCTGCAGGGGGTACCTGCCGTGCCCTCATCCTGAATCCGAAGTCTAGCTTGTGTTCTCAGACTTCCGTCCTCACTCTCCTGGCCCCGAAGCCTTCATGTTTGGCAATTCCGGACAGACAATGAAGCACTCTGCCTGCCCTCTAGAAAAAATATATTGCCTAATGAGCTGACCAGGCAGCTTAAATGAAGATAAACCTACACGGCACTCAAATGTACCCAAATTATATAGTCTAACCTGGGCACTAATGCACTGTCTGACACAACCTGAGCCCGGACCGGCTGACCAACACCCAGACAGCTGACCGCACCCTGAGCACTTCAAACCCGCCCTGGCCTTAGGTCATCATCTCTTCCCTACCTCAGTTTTCAGGCTTCAGAACCTAGACCTTATCTCCAATCACTGCCCACGGGTGAGTGTGATGCAGAAATCAGAACTCTTCCTGACCCATGGCAAGAAACCTAGTGGTTGGCATGTTGTCCAACGTTCAGTGTAGGAGAAAACAGCATTCACCCTGAGGCCCCGCCCATTCTTGGTGCGAAGAGAGCATAAACACGCATTGTGACCTCAGAGTGAGTCCTGTCCTCTAGTAAGTCCTCTCAGTGGCTGGACCATTAGATGTCATAATGGGCTTGACATGTTCCTAGTCCCCAATTTTTAACCAGATTTCTGGTTGTCCAGTCGCCCCACCCCAGGGCTCTACTCTGGAATCCCTCATTTGGTGGGACATCTGAGGTTGAAAAACAAAATGAAACAAATCGACAACAACAACAAAAAAACGGACTTCTTCCATCCCCAGAATGACCGCAAACTCTTTGGACGGGACCGAACCCCCAGAGAGTAAGACTCGTCCATTTCCCATGATGTCACCCGGCAGTTTCACGACCATGAGTGACACGATATCCAGAGACAAAAACTTGAGCAAGAGCCTCACACTCGCCCTTTTTTCATATCCCGAAGTGTTCTCCTCATGGTCTGTAGATCAGTCCTGCCATACCTATGACCCAAAACATAAGCCGAGTTTGTGTTTTCAGACAACTGTCCAAACAACTCTGGCCTACACACCCTACAGGCTCAGGGCCCTGGAGCCAAACCTGAGGACTGTACTTGCCCTCTCCAAGGGAATTGTATGTGCCCATTCCAATGGCCACAACCCTACTAATAGGATAACCTCCAAAGTCCCTGAGGCCATCCCAAGAGTTGTGGCTTCCCAGGACAAACAGGGGCAATCTGAGCCCATCTGAGCACCTACCTGCACTCAGACCCGTAGACTGATGTCCCCAGAGGTAAAAAGGAACGAACAGGCCCCTAGGCACTAATCGGATCCATTGCTTTGGTTTCCAGGCATCTCTCCTCAGAGGCCTGGATTTCAATACCAGCATATGGCTGTTTCTTGACTCACCCATCAGAACAAATCTCATCTACACATGGGAAACATGCACGTTGGAGCTGTGTCAAAGCCTCTGTTTAGGAGAACCCTTCAGGGCCCCAGGGCCACCGCTTCATTCCAAGGTCTCCATAGACACAAAAACATATTAGGACACATCCACAGGAGAGTCCATTTCAACTCAGCCTTATAGGTTGCCCGCCACATCCAGCAGATCTAACCTGTCTTGTTGCTTGGAGACAATTGGAATGCGAGGTGGGCTCCCCATCCATCCATCCTTAGAACCCTGCTCGGAATCGTTGGCCTGGAGCCAACCAACAGGTCTCAATTGTCCTGCAGAAGAATCTTTGCAGTTTGGAGCTTCTCACAACTCCCATCGGGGAAAACCCCCATGTCCTCGTGATCCAACCCCCTTCAAGAAAGGGCCATCAGGGCAGAAAGTCAACCTGAGCGATCGTCTGATCCTTGCCCTGACTTCAGATGCACGAGATCTCTATTGAGGTCTGTAGATTGTGCCTGCCATATCCTCACCCAGAAACCTAGGCCTGGCTTGGGTTCTCAGACTCCGTCCTCAGACTACTGGCCCACAAGCCCTCCAGTTGGGCAATCCAGAACTACAATGCCGCACTCTGCCTGCCCTACAGAAGTAAAATATTGCCCTCAGGTCTACCCCGAAACCCCAAATGAGGATCAACCTGCACGCCAATCGGCTGTACCCCAAACATAGAGGCTGACCTGGGCACTATTTCCCCTTCTGACCCAGCCTGAGCCTGGAACTCCTGGTCCCACCCAGACAGCTGGCCGCACACTGAGCACATCGGACCCGCAATGGCCTTAGGTCGTCATCTCTACCCAACTGCGGTTTTCAGGCTCCAGAACCTAGACCTTATCTCCAACCACTGCCCAGGGTTGAAAACGATGCAGAAATCAGAACTCTTAGCCCATGGCAAGAAACCTTGTGCTTGGCATGTTGTCCAACGTTCAGTGTAGTTGAAACAAGTGTGGCCCATGAGGCCCAGCCCATGCTTGCGGGCCACATTGGTCACAAACACACATTGTGACCCTCAGCCTGAGCCCAGTCCTCAGGTAAGGCCTCTCAGGGCCTATATGAAGAGACAGCATATTGGGCTTGCCATGCCCCTAGGACCCAATTTTTAACCATAGTTCGGGGAGTCCCTTCACTCTTCCCCAGGGCTCTGCTTTGGAATTCCTCTTTTGGTGGGTCACCTGAGGTAACAAACCTGAAAGGAGTCCTCCCATCCCACAGATTGACGAAAAACAATTGGGATCGGGCCAAATCCACAGACAGGAAGATTCGTCCATGGCCCATGAGACATCCCCAACATTCCACGGCCATCGCTGAAACAAAATCCAGAGACAAAAGCCTGAGCAAGCGCCTCAGACTCGCTCATTCTTCATATCCTGAAGAGTTCTTCTCATGGTTTGTAGATCGGGCGTGCCATACCTATGTCCCCAAACTTAAGCTGAGTTTGTGTTTTCAGTCTTCTGTCCTCAAAGTCCTGGGCCACACTCCCTCCAGGCTGGGGCCCCTGGAGCCACACATTAGGACTGCCCCCACCCAATCCATGGGAATTCTGCCCATTCCATTGTCAAAAATCGTACAAATTAGGAGAACCCTCCAAAGTCCCTGAGGCCATCCCAATAGTGTAGGTCGCCCGGGACAAAAAAGGGCGGTTGATACCAGCTGAGCATCTTCCTCCACTCATCTACCTCCACTCATACCAAGAAGATTGAACCAGACAGGACCCGAGGCCATTATCGGATCCATTGCTTTGGTTTACAGGCATGTCTCCTCAAAAGCCTGGATTCCAATACCAGCAGAGAGGATTTCCTGAGGCACCCATCAGAACAAATATCGTCTCCACAAGGAAACTTGTGCATGGGAGCTATGCCAAAGCTTAGGAGAATACTTCAGGGTCCCGGTGCCACCTCCCCATTCCAAGGCCCTCATGGACACAAACACACATTAGGACCCATCCTCTGGAAAGTGCATTTCAACTCAGCCACCCCGGTTGCTCCCACAGATCCATTAGATCTAAACTGTCTTGTTGCTAGGAGACAATTGGAAGGCGAGGCGGACTTCCCAGGCATCCATCCTCGAATGGTGCTCTGGAGTCATTCCATATGGGATGTCCTGGAGCTGTCCAACAGGTCTCAATTGTCCCGCAGAAGGAATCCTTGAAGGGGGCATCCCACATCTCCCAACGTGGAAAACCTCCATGGCCTCGAGATTCCGCTCCCTTCATGAAGGGGCCGTCATGCACAGAAACTCCAACCTGAGCCAACGTCGGATCCTCGCCCTGACTTCAGATGCATGAGATATTGGTTCAGATCTGCAGGGGGTACCTGCCGTGCCCTCACCCTGAATCCGAAGTCTAGCTTGTGTTCTCAGACTTCCGTCCTCACTCTCCTGGCCCCGAAGCCATCATGTTTGGCAATTCCAGACAGACAATGAAGCACTCTGCCTGCCCTCTAGAAAAAATATATTGCCTAATGAGCTGACCAGGCAGCTTAAATGAAGATAAACCTACACGGCACTCGAATGTACCCAAATTATATAGTCTAACCTGGGCACTAATGCACTGTCTGACACAACCTGAGCCCGGACCGGCTGACCAACACCCAGACAGCTGACCGCACCCTGAGCACATCAGACCCGCCCTGGCCTTAGGTCATCATCTCTTCCCTACCTCAGTTTTCAGGCTTCAGAACCTAGACCTTATCTCCAATCACTGCCCACGGGTGACTGTGATGCAGAAATCAGAACTCTTCCTGACCCATGGCAAGAAACCTTGTGGTTGGCATGTTGTCCAACGTTCAGTGTAGGAGAAAACAGCATTCACCCTGAGGCCCCGCCCATTCTTGAGTGCGACGAGAGCATAAACACGCATTGTGACCTCAGCGTGAGTCCTGTCCTCTAGTAAGTCCTCTCAGTGGCTGGACCATTAGATGTCATAATGGGCTTGACATGTCCCTAGTCCCCAATTTTTAACCAGATTTCTGGTTGTCCAGTCGCCCCACCCCAGGGCTCTACTCTGGAATCCCTCATTTGTTGGGACATCTGAGGTTGAAAAACAAAATGAAACAAATCGACAACAACAACAAAAAAACGGACTTCTTCCATCCCCAGAATGACCGCAAACTCTTTGGACGGGACCGAACCCCCAGAGAGTAAGACTCGTCCATTTCCCATGAAGTCACCCGGCAATTTCACGACCATGAGTGACACGATATCCAGAGACAAAAACTTGAGCAAGAGCCTCACACTCGCCCTTTTTTCATATCCCGAAGTGTTCTCCTCATGGTCTGTAGATCAGTCCTGCCATACCTATGACCCAAAACATAAGCCGAGTTTGTGTTTTCAGACAACTGTCCAAACAGCTCTGGCCTACACACCCTACAGGCTCAGGGCCCTGGAGCCAAACCTGAGGACTGTACTTGCCCTCTCCAAGGGAATTGTATGTGCCCATTCCAATGGCCACAACCCTACTAATAGGATAACCTCCAAAGTCCCTGAGGCCATCCCAAGAGTTGTGGCTTCCCAGGACAAACAGGGGCAATCTGAGCCCATCTGAGCACCTACCTGCACTCAGACCCGTAGACTGATGTCCCCAGAGGTAAAAAGGAACGAACAGGCCCCTAGGCACTAATCGGATCCATTGCTTTGGTTTCCAGGCATCTCTCCTCAGAGGCCTGGATTTCAATACCAGCATATGGCTGTTTCTTGACTCACCCATCAGAACAAATCTCATCTACACATGGGAAACATGCACGTTGGAGCTGTGTCAAAGCCTCTGTTTAGGAGAACCCTTCAGGGCCCCAGGGCCACCGCTTCATTCCAAGGTCTCCATAGACACAAAAACATATTAGGACACATCCACAGGAGAGTCCATTTCAACTCAGCCTTATAGGTTGCCCGCCACATCCAGCAGATCTAACCTGTCTTGTTGCTTGGAGACAATTGGAATGCGAGGTGGGATACCCAGCCATCCATCCGTAGAACCCTGCTCGGAATCCTTGGCCTGGAGCCAACCAACAGGTCTCAATTGTCCTGCAGAAGAATCTTTGCAGTTTGGAGCTTCTCACAACTCCCATCGTGGGAAAACCCCCATGTCCTCGTGATCCAACCCCCTTCAAGAAAGGGCCATCAGGGCAGAAAGTCCAACCTGAGCGATCGTCTGATCCTTGCCCTGACTTCAGATGCACGAGATCTCTATTGAGGTCTGTAGATTGTGCCTGCCATATCTTCACCCAGAAACCTAGGCCTGGCTTGGGTTCTCAGACTCCGTCCTCAGACTACTGGCCCACAAGCCCTCCAGTTGGGCAATCCAGAACTACAATGCCGCACTCTGCCTGCCCTACAGAAGTAAAACATTGCCCTCAGGGCTACCCCGAAACCCCAAATGAGGATCAACCTGCACGCCAATCGGCTGTACCCCAAACATATAGGCTGACCTGGGCACTATTTCCCCTTCTGACCCAGCCTGAGCCTGGACCTCCTGGTCCCACCCAGACAGCTGGCCGCACACTGAGCACATCGGACACCATAGCCTTAGGTCGTCATCTCTTCCCAACTGCGGTTTTCAGGCTCCAGGACCCAGACCTTATCTCCAACCACTGCCCAGGGTTGAAAACGATGCAGAAATCAGAACTCTTTCCCCATGGCAAGAAACCTTGTGGTTGGCATGTTGTCCAACGTTCAGTGTAGTTGAAACAAGCGTGGCCCATGAGGCCCAGCCCATGCTTGCGGGCCACATTGGTCACAAACACACATTGTGACCCTCAGCCTGAGCCCAGTCCTCAGGTAAGGCCTCTCAGGGCCTATATGAAGAGACAGCATATTGGGCTTGCCATGCCCCTAGGCCCCAATTTTTAACCATAGTTCGGGTTGTCCCTTCACTCTTCCCCAGGGCTCTGCTTTGGAATTCCTCTTTTGGTGGGTCACCTGAGGTAACAAACCTGAAAGGAGTCCTCCCATCCCACAGATTGACGAAAAACAATTGGGATCGGGCCAAATCCACAGAGAGGAAGATTCGTCCATGGCCCATGAGACATCCCCAACATTCCACGGCCATCGCTGAAACAAAATCCAGAGACAAAAGCCTGAGCAAGAGCCTCAGACTCGCTCATTCTTCATATCCTGAAGAGTTCTTCTCATGGTTTGTAGATCGGGCGTGCCATACCTACGTCCCCAAACTTAAGCTGAGTTTGTGTTTTCAGTCTTCTGTCCTCAAAGTCCTGGGCCACACTCCCTCCAGGCTGGGGCCCCTGGAGCCACACATTAGGACTGCCCCCACCCAATCCATGGGAATTCTGCCCATTCCATTGTCAAAAATCGTACAAATTAGGAGAACCCTCCAAAGTCCCTGAGGCCATCCCAATAGTGTAGGTCGCCCTGGACAAAAAAGGGCTGTTGAAACCAGCTGAGCATCTTCCTCCACTCTTCTACCTCCACTCATACCAAGAAGATTGAACCAGACAGGACCCGAGGCCATTATCGGATCCATTGCTTTGGTTTACAGGCATGTCTCCTCAAAAGCCTGGATTCCAATACCAGCAGAGGGGATTTCCTGAGGCACCCATCAGAACAAATCTCGTCTCCACAAGGAAACTTGTGCATGGGAGCTATGCCAATGCTTAGGAGAATACTTCAGGGTCCCGGTGCCACCTCCCCATTCCAAGGCCCTCATGGACACAAACACACATTCGGACCCATCCTCTGGAAAGTGCATTTCAACTCAGCCACCCCGGTTGCTCCCGCAGATCCATTAGATCTAAACTGTCTTGTTGCTAGGAGACAATTGGAAGGCGAGGCGGACTTCCCAGGCATCCATCCTCGAACGGTGCTCTGGAGTCATTCCATATGGGATGTCCTGGAGCTGTCCAAGAGGTCTCAATTATCCCGCAGAAGGAATCCTTGAAGGGGGCATCCCACATCTCCCAACGTGGAAAACCTCCATGGCCTCGAGATTCCGCTCCCTTCATGAAGGGGCCGTCATGCACAGAAACTCCAACCTGAGCCAACGTCGGATCCTCGCCCTGACTTCAGATGCATGAGATATTGGTTCAGATCTGCAGGGGGTACCTGCCGTGCCCTCACCCTGAATCCGAAGTCTAGCTTGTGTTCTCAGACTTCCGTCCTCACTCTCATGGCCCCGAAGCCCTCATGATTGGCAATTCCGGACCGACAATGAAGCACTCTGCCTGCCCTCTAGAAAAAATATATTGCCTAATGAGCTGACCAGGCAGCTTAAATGAAGATAGACCTACACGGCACTCGAATGTACCCAAATTATATAGTCTAACCTGGGCACTAATGCACTGTCTGACACAACCTGAGCCCGGACCGGCTGACCAACACCCAGACAGCTGACCGCACCCTGAGCACATCAGACCCGCCCTGGCCTTAGGTCATCATCTCTTCCCTACCTCAGTTTTCAGGCTTCAGAACCTAGACCTTATCTCCAATCACTGCCCACGGGTGACTGTGATGCAGAAATCAGAACTCTTCCTGACTCATGGCAAGAAACCTTGTGGTTGGCATGTTGTCCAACGTTCAGTGTAGGAGAAAACAGCATTCACCCTGAGGCCCCGCCCATTCTTGGTGCGAAGAGAGCATAAACACGCATTGTGACCTCAGCGTGAGTCCTGTCCTCTAGTAAGTCCTCTCAGTGGCTGGACCATTAGATGTCATAATGGGCTTGACATGTCCCTAGTCCCCAATTTTTAACCAGATTTCTGGTTGTCCAGTCGCCCCACCCCAGGGCTCTACTCTGGAATCCCTCATTTGGTGGGACATCTGAGGTTGAAAAACAAAATGAAACAAATCCACAACAACAACAACAAAACGGACTTCTTCCATCCCCAGAATGACCGCAAACTCTTTGGACGGGACCGAACCCCCAGAGAGTAAGACTCGTCCATTTCCCATGATGTCACCCGGCAATTTCACGACCATGAGTGACACGATATCCAGAGACAAAAACTTGAGCAAGAGCCTCACACTCGCCCTTTTTTCATATCCCGAAGTGTTCTCCTCATGGTCTGTAGATCAGTCCTGCCATACCTATGACCCAAAACATAAGCCGAGTTTGTGTTTTCAGACAACTGTCCAAACAGCTCTGGCCTACACACCCTACAGGCTCAGGGCCCTGGAGCCAAACCTGAGGACTGTACTTGCCCTCTCCAAGGGAATTGTATGTGCCCATTCCAATGGCCACAACCCTACTAATAGGATAACCTCCAAAGTCCCTGAGGCCATCCCAAGAGTTGTGGCTTCCCAGGACAAACAGGGGCAATCTGAGCCCATCTGAGCACCTACCTGCACTCAGACCCGTAGACTGATGTCCCCAGAGGTAAAAAGGAACGAACAGGCCCCTAGGCACTAATCGGATCCATTGCTTTGGTTTCCAGGCATCTCTCCTCAGAGGCCTGGATTTCAATACCAGCATATGGCTGTTTCTTGACTCACCGTCAGAACAAATCTAATCTACACATGGGAAACATGCACGTTGGAGCTGTGTCAAAGCCTCTGTTTAGGAGAACCCTTCAGGGCCCCAGGGCCACCGCTTCATTCCAAGGTCTCCATAGACACAAAAACATATTAGGACACATCCACAGGAGAGTCCATTTCAACTCAGCCTTATAGGTTGCCCGCCACATCCAGCAGATCTAACCTGTCTTGTTGCTTGGAGACAATTGGAATGCGAGGTGGGATACCCAGCCATCCATCCGTAGAACCCTGCTCGGAATCCTTGGCCTGGAGCCAACCAACAGGTCTCAATTGTCCTGCAGAAGAATCTTTGCAGTTTGGAGCTTCTCACAACTCCCATCGTGGGAAAACCCCCATGTCCTCGTGATCCAACCCCCTTCAAGAAAGGGCCATCAGGGCAGAAAGTCCAACCTGAGCGATCGTCTGATCCTTGCCCTGACTTCAGATGCACGAGATCTCTATTGAGGTCTGTAGATTGTGCCTGCCATATCTTCACCCAGAAACCTAGGCCTGGCTTGGGTTCTCAGACTCCGTCCTCAGACTACTGGCCCACAAGCCCTCCAGTTGGGCAATCCAGAACTACAATGCCGCACTCTGCCTGCCCTACAGAAGTAAAACATTGCCCTCAGGGCTACCCCGAAACCCCAAATGAGGATCAACCTGCACGCCAATCGGCTGTACCCCAAACATATAGGCTGACCTGGGCACTATTTCCCCTTCTGACCCAGCCTGAGCCTGGACCTCCTGGTCCCACCCAGACAGCTGGCCGCACACTGAGCACATCGGACACCATAGCCTTAGGTCGTCATCTCTTCCCAACTGCGGTTTTCAGGCTCCAGGACCCAGACCTTATCTCCAACCACTGCCCAGGGTTGAAAACGATGCAGAAATCAGAACTCTTTCCCCATGGCAAGAAACCTTGTGGTTGGCATGTTGTCCAACGTTCAGTGTAGTTGAAACAAGCGTGGCCCATGAGGCCCAGCCCATGCTTGCGGGCCACATTGGTCACAAACACACATTGTGACCCTCAGCCTGAGCCCAGTCCTCAGGTAAGGCCTCTCAGGGCCTATATGAAGAGACAGCATATTGGGCTTGCCATGCCCCTAGGCCCCAATTTTTAACCATAGTTCGGGGAGTCCCTTCACTCTTCCCCAGGGCTCTGCTTTGGAATTCCTCTTTTGGTGGGTCACCTGAGGTAACAAACCTGAAAGGAGTCCTCCCATCCCACAGATTGACGAAAAACAATTGGGATCGGGCCAAATCCACAGACAGGAAGATTCGTCCATGGCCCATGAGACCTCCCCAACATTCCACGGCCATCGCTGAAACAAAATCCAGAGACAAAAGCCTGAGCAAGCGCCTCAGACTCGCTCATTCTTCATATCCTGAAGAGTTCTTCTCATGGTTTGTAGATCGGGCGTGCCATACCTACGTCCCCAAACTTAAGCTGAGTTTGTGTTTTCAGTTCTGTCCTCAAAGTCCTGGGCCACACTCCCTCCAGGCTGGGGCCCCTGGAGCCACACATTAGGACTGCCCCCACCCAATCCATGGGAATTCTGCCCATTCCATTGTCAAAAATCGTACAAATTAGGAGAACCCTCCAAAGTCCCTGAGGCCATCCCAATAGTGTAGGTCGCCCGGGACAAAAAAGGGCGGTTGATACCAGCTGAGCATCTTCCTCCACTCATCTACCTCCACTCATACCAAGAAGATTGAACCAGACAGGACCCGAGGCCATTATCGGATCCATTGCTTTGGTTTACAGGCATGTCTCCTCAAAAGCCTGGATTCCAATACCAGCAGAGAGGATTTCCTGAGGCACCCATCAGAACAAATCTCGTCTCCACAAGGAAACTTGTGCATGGGAGCTATGCCAAAGCTTAGGAGAATACTTCAGGGTCCCGGTGCCACCTCCCCATTCCAAGGCCCTCATGGACACAAACACACATTAGGACCCATCCTCTGGAAAGTGCATTTCAACTCAGCCACCCCGGTTGCTCCCACAGATCCATTAGATCTAAACTGTCTTGTTGCTAGGAGACAATTGGAAGGTGAGGCGGACTTCCCAGGCATCCATCCTCGAACGGTGCTCTGGAGTCATTCCATATGGGATGTCCTGGAGCTGTCCAACAGGTCTCAATTGTCCCGCAGAAGGAATCCTTGAAGGGGGCATCCCACAACTCCCAACGTGGTTAACCTCCATGGCCTCGAGATTCCGCTCCCTTCATGAAGGGGCCGTCATGCACAGAAACTCCAACCTGAGCCAACGTCGGATCCTCGCCCTGACTTCAGATGCATGAGATATTGGTTCAGATCTGCAGGGGGTACCTGCCGTGCCCTCACCCTGAATCCGAAGTCTAGCTTGTGTTCTCAGACTTCCGTCCTCACTCTCCTGGCCCCGAAGCCCTCATGTTTGGCAATTCCGGACAGACAATGAAGCACTCTGCCTGCCCTCTAGAAAAAATATATTGCCTAATGAGCTGACTAGGCAGCTTAAATGAAGATAAACCTACACGGTACTCGAATGTACCCAAATTATATAGTCTAACCTGGGCACTAATGCACTGTCTGACACAACCTGAGCCCGGACCGGCTGACCAACACCCAGACAGCTGACCGCACCCTGAGCACATTAGACCCGCCCTGGCCTTAGGTCATCATCTCTTCCCTACCTCAGTTTTCAGGCTTCAGAACCTAGACCTTATCTCCAATCACTGCCCACGGGTGACTGTGATGCAGAAATCAGAACTCTTCCTGACCCATGGCAAGAAACCTTGTGGTTGGAATGTTGTCCAACGTTCAGTGTAGGAGAAAACAGCATTCACCCTGAGGCCCCGCCCATTCTTGAGTGCGACGAGAGCATAAACACGCATTGTGACCTCAGCGTGAGTCCTGTCCTCTAGTAAGTCCTCTCAGTGGCTGGACCATTAGATGTCATAATGGGCTTGACATGTCCCTAGTCCCCAATTTTTAACCAGATTTCTGGTTGTCCAGTCGCCCCACCCCAGGGCTCTACTCTGGAATCCCTCATTTGTTGGGACATCTGAGGTTGAAAAACAAAATGAAACAAATCGACAACAACAACAAAAAAACGGACTTCTTCCATCCCCAGAATGACCGCAAACTCTTTGGACGGGACCGAACCCCCAGAGAGTAAGACTCGTCCATTTCCCATGAAGTCACCCGGCAATTTCACGACCATGAGTGACACGATATCCAGAGACAAAAACTTGAGCAAGAGCCTCACACTCGCCCTTTTTTCATATCCCGAAGTGTTCTCCTCATGGTCTGTAGATCAGTCCTGCCATACCTATGACCCAAAACATAAGCCGAGTTTGTGTTTTCAGACAACTGTCCAAACAGCTCTGGCCTACACACCCTACAGGCTCAGGGCCCTGGAGCCAAACCTGAGGACTGTACTTGCCCTCTCCAAGGGAATTGTATGTGCCCATTCCAATGGCCACAACCCTACTAATAGGATAACCTCCAAAGTCCCTGAGGCCATCCCAAGAGTTGTGGCTTCCCAGGACAAACAGGGGCAATCTGAGCCCATCTGAGCACCTACCTGCACTCAGACCCGTAGACTGATGTCCCCAGAGGTAAAAAGGAACGAACAGGCCCCTAGGCACTAATCGGATCCATTGCTTTGGTTTCCAGGCATCTCTCCTCAGAGGCCTGGATTTCAATACCAGCATATGGCTGTTTCTTGACTCACCCATCAGAACAAATCTCATCTACACATGGGAAACATGCACGTTGGAGCTGTGTCAAAGCCTCTGTTTAGGAGAACCCTTCAGGGCCCCAGGGCCACCGCTTCATTCCAAGGTCTCCATAGACACAAAAACATATTAGGACACATCCACAGGAGAGTCCATTTCAACTCAGCCTTATAGGTTGCCCGCCACATCCAGCAGATCTAACCTGTCTTGTTGCTTGGAGACAATTGGAATGCGAGGTGGGATACCCAGCCATCCATCCGTAGAACCCTGCTCGGAATCCTTGGCCTGGAGCCAACCAACAGGTCTCAATTGTCCTGCAGAAGAATCTTTGCAGTTTGGAGCTTCTCACAACTCCCATCGTGGGAAAACCCCCATGTCCTCGTGATCCAACCCCCTTCAAGAAAGGGCCATCAGGGCAGAAAGTCCAACCTGAGCGATCGTCTGATCCTTGCCCTGACTTCAGATGCACGAGATCTCTATTGAGGTCTGTAGATTGTGCCTGCCATATCTTCACCCAGAAACCTAGGCCTGGCTTGGGTTCTCAGACTCCGTCCTCAGACTACTGGCCCACAAGCCCTCCAGTTGGGCAATCCAGAACTACAATGCCGCACTCTGCCTGCCCTACAGAAGTAAAACATTGCCCTCAGGGCTACCCCGAAACCCCAAATGAGGATCAACCTGCACGCCAATCGGCTGTACCCCAAACATATAGGCTGACCTGGGCACTATTTCCCCTTCTGACCCAGCCTGAGCCTGGACCTCCTGGTCCCACCCAGACAGCTGGCCGCACACTGAGCACATCGGACACCATAGCCTTAGGTCGTCATCTCTTCCCAACTGCGGTTTTCAGGCTCCAGGACCCAGACCTTATCTCCAACCACTGCCCAGGGTTGAAAACGATGCAGAAATCAGAACTCTTTCCCCATGGCAAGAAACCTTGTGGTTGGCATGTTGTCCAACGTTCAGTGTAGTTGAAACAAGCGTGGCCCATGAGGCCCAGCCCATGCTTGCGGGCCACATTGGTCACAAACACACATTGTGACCCTCAGCCTGAGCCCAGTCCTCAGGTAAGGCCTCTCAGGGCCTATATGAAGAGACAGCATATTGGGCTTGCCATGCCCCTAGGCCCCAATTTTTAACCATAGTTCGGGGTGTCCCTTCACTCTTCCCCAGGGCTCTGCTTTGGAATTCCTCTTTTGGTGGGTCACCTGAGGTAACAAACCTGAAAGGAGTCCTCCCATCCCACAGATTGACGAAAAACAATTGGGATCGGGCCAAATCCACAGAGAGGAAGATTCGTCCATGGCCCATGAGACCTCCCCAACATTCCACGGCCATCGCTGAAACAAAATCCAGAGACAAAAGCCTGAGCAAGAGCCTCAGACTCGCTCATTCTTCATATCCTGAAGAGTTCTTCTCATGGTTTGTAGATCGGGCGTGCCATACCTACGTCCCCAAACTTAAGCTGAGTTTGTGTTTTCAGTCTTCTGTCCTCAAAGTCCTGGGCCACACTCCCTCCAGGCTGGGGCCCCTGGAGCCACACATTAGGACTGCCCCAACCCAATCCATGGGAATTCTGCCCATTCCATTGTCAAAAATCGTACAAATTAGGAGAACCCTCCAAAGTCCCTGAGGCCATCCCAATAGTGTAGGTCGCCCTGGACAAAAAAGGGCGGTTGAAACCAGCTGAGCATCTTCCTCCACTCTTCTACCTCCACTCATACCAAGAAGATTGAACCAGACAGGACCCGAGGCCATTATCGGATCCATTGCTTTGGTTTACAGGCATGTCTCCTCAAAAGCCTGGATTCCAATACCAGCAGAGGGGATTTCCTGAGGCACCCATCAGAACAAATCTCGTCTCCACAAGGAAACTTGTGCATGGGAGCTATGCCAATGCTTAGGAGAATACTTCAGGGTCCCGGTGCCACCTCCCCATTCCAAGGCCCTCATGGACACAAACACACATTCGGACCCATCCTCTGGAAAGTGCATTTCAACTCAGCCACCCCGGTTGCTCCCGCAGATCCATTAGATCTAAACTGTCTTGTTGCTAGGAGACAATTGGAAGGCGAGGCGGACTTCCCAGGCATCCATCCTCGAACGGTGCTCTGGAGGCATTCCATATGGGATGTCCTGGAGCTGTCCAACAGGTCTCAATTGTCCCGCAGAAGGAATCCTTGAAGGGGGCATCCCACATCTCCCAACGTGGAAAACCTCCATGGCCTCGAGATTCCGCTCCCTTCATGAAGGGGCCGTCATGCACAGAAACTCCAACCTGAGCCAACGTCGGATCCTCGCCCTGACTTCAGATGCATGAGATATTGGTTCAAATCTGCAGGGGGTACCTGCCGTGCCCTCACCCTGAATCCGAAGTCTAGCTTGTGTTCTCAGACTTCCGTCCTCACTCTCCTGGCCCCGAAGCCCTCATGTTTGGCAATTCCGGACAGACAATGAAGCACTCTGCCTGCCCTCTAGAAAAAATATATTGCCTAATGAGCTGACCAGGCAGCTTAAATGAAGATAAACCTACACGGCACTCGAATGTACCCAAATTATATAGTCTAACCTGGGCACTAATGCACTGTCTGACACAACCTGAGCCCGGACCGGCTGACCAACACCCAGACAGCTGACCGCACCCTGAGCACATCAGAACCGCCCTGGCCTTAGGTCATCATCTCTTCCCTACCTCAGTTTTCAGGCTTCAGAACCTAGTCCTTAACTCCAATCACTGCCCACGGGTGACTGTGATGCAGAAATCAGAACTCTTCCTGACCCATGGCAAGAAACCTTGTGGTTGGCATGTTGTCCAACGTTCAGTGTAGGAGAAAACAGCATTCACCCTGAGGCCCCGCCCATTCTTGAGTGCGACAAGAGCATAAACACGCATTGTGACCTCAGCGTGAGTCCTGTCCTCTAGTAAGTCCTCTCAGTGGCTGGACCATTAGATGTCATAATGGGCTTGACATGTCCCTAGTCCCCAATTTTTAACCAGATTTCTGGTTGTCCAGTCGCCCCACCCCAGGGCTCTACTCTGGAATCCCTCATTTGGTGGGACATCTGAGGTTGAAAAACAAAATGAAACAAATCCACAACAACAACAACAAAACGGACTTCTTCCATCCCCAGAATGACCGCAAACTCTTTGGACGGGACCGAACCCCCAGAGAGTAAGACTCGTCCATTTCCCATGAAGTCACCCGGCAATTTCACGACCATGAGTGACACGATATCCAGAGACAAAAACTTGAGCAAGAGCCTCACACTCGCCCTTTTTTCATATCCCGAAGTGTTCTCCTCATGGTCTGTAGATCAGTCCTGCCATACCTATGACCCAAAACATAAGCCGAGTTTGTGTTTTCAGACAACTGTCCAAACAGCTCTGGCCTACACACCCTACAGGCTCAGGGCCCTGGAGCCAAACCTGAGGACTGTACTTGCCCTCTCCAAGGGAATTGTATGTGCCCATTCCAATGGCCACAACCCTACTAATAGGATAACCTCCAAAGTCCCTGAGGCCATCCCAAGAGTTGTGGCTTCCCAGGACAAACAGGGGCAATCTGAGCCCATCTGAGCACCTACCTGCACTCAGACCCGTAGACTGATGTCCCCAGAGGTAAAAAGGAACGAACAGGCCCCTAGGCACTAATCGGATCCATTGCTTTGGTTTCCAGGCATCTCTCCTCAGAGGCCTGGATTTCAATACCAGCATATGGCTGTTTCTTGACTCACCCATCAGAACAAATCTCATCTACACATGGGAAACATGCACGTTGGAGCTGTGTCAAAGCCTCTGTTTAGGAGAACCCTTCAGGGCCCCAGGGCCACCGCTTCATTCCAAGGTCTCCATAGACACAAAAACATATTAGGACACATCCACAGGAGAGTCCATTTCAACTCAGCCTTATAGGTTGCCCGCCACATCCAGCAGATCTAACCTGTCTTGTTGCTTGGAGACAATTGGAATGCGAGGTGGGATACCCAGCCATCCATCCGTAGAACCCTGCTCGGAATCCTTGGCCTGGAGCCAACCAACAGGTCTCAATTGTCCTGCAGAAGAATCTTTGCAGTTTGGAGCTTCTCACAACTCCCATCGTGGGAAAACCCCCATGTCCTCGTGATCCAACCCCCTTCAAGAAAGGGCCATCAGGGCAGAAAGTCCAACCTGAGCGATCGTCTGATCCTTGCCCTGACTTCAGATGCACGAGATCTCTATTGAGGTCTGTAGATTGTGCCTGCCATATCTTCACCCAGAAACCTAGGCCTGGCTTGGGTTCTCAGACTCCGTCCTCAGACTACTGGCCCACAAGCCCTCCAGTTGGGCAATCCAGAACTACAATGCCGCACTCTGCCTGCCCTACAGAAGTAAAACATTGCCCTCAGGGCTACCCCGAAACCCCAAATGAGGATCAACCTGCACGCCAATCGGCTGTACCCCAAACATATAGGCTGACCTGGGCACTATTTCCCCTTCTGACCCAGCCTGAGCCTGGACCTCCTGGTCCCACCCAGACAGCTGGCCGCACACTGAGCACATCGGACACCATAGCCTTAGGTCGTCATCTCTTCCCAACTGCGGTTTTCAGGCTCCAGGACCCAGACCTTATCTCCAACCACTGCCCAGGGTTGAAAACGATGCAGAAATCAGAACTCTTTCCCCATGGCAAGAAACCTTGTGGTTGGCATGTTGTCCAACGTTCAGTGTAGTTGAAACAAGCGTGGCCCATGAGGCCCAGCCCATGCTTGCGGGCCACATTGGTCACAAACACACATTGTGACCCTCAGCCTGAGCCCAGTCCTCAGGTAAGGCCTCTCAGGGCCTATATGAAGAGACAGCATATTGGGCTTGCCATGCCCCTAGGCCCCAATTTTTAACCATAGTTCGGGGTGTCCCTTCACTCTTCCCCAGGGCTCTGCTTTGGAATTCCTCTTTTGGTGGGTCACCTGAGGTAACAAACCTGAAAGGAGTCCTCCCATCCCACAGATTGACGAAAAACAATTGGGATCGGGCCAAATCCACAGAGAGGAAGATTCGTCCATGGCCCATGAGACCTCCCCAACATTCCACGGCCATCGCTGAAACAAAATCCAGAGACAAAAGCCTGAGCAAGAGCCTCAGACTCGCTCATTCTTCATATCCTGAAGAGTTCTTCTCATGGTTTGTAGATCGGGCGTGCCATACCTACGTCCCCAAACTTAAGCTGAGTTTGTGTTTTCAGTCTTCTGTCCTCAAAGTCCTGGGCCACACTCCCTCCAGGCTGGGGCCCCTGGAGCCACACATTAGGACTGCCCCAACCCAATCCATGGGAATTCTGCCCATTCCATTGTCAAAAATCGTACAAATTAGGAGAACCCTCCAAAGTCCCTGAGGCCATCCCAATAGTGTAGGTCGCCCTGGACAAAAAAGGGCGGTTGAAACCAGCTGAGCATCTTCCTCCACTCTTCTACCTCCACTCATACCAAGAAGATTGAACCAGACAGGACCCGAGGCCATTATCGGATCCATTGCTTTGGTTTACAGGCATGTCTCCTCAAAAGCCTGGATTCCAATACCAGCAGAGGGGATTTCCTGAGGCACCCATCAGAACAAATCTCGTCTCCACAAGGAAACTTGTGCATGGGAGCTATGCCAATGCTTAGGAGAATACTTCAGGGTCCCGGTGCCACCTCCCCATTCCAAGGCCCTCATGGACACAAACACACATTAGGACCCATCCTCTGGAAAGTGCATTTCAACTCAGCCACCCCGGTTGCTCCCGCAGATCCATTAGATCTAAACTGTCTTGTTGCTAGGAGACAATTGGAAGGCGAGGCGGACTTCCCAGGCATCCATCCTCGAACGGTGCTCTGGAGGCATTCCATATGGGATGTCCTGGAGCTGTCCAACAGGTCTCAATTGTCCCGCAGAAGGAATCCTTGAAGGGGGCATCCCACATCTCCCAACGTGGAAAACCTCCATGGCCTCGAGATTCCGCTCCCTTCATGAAGGGGCCGTCATGCACAGAAACTCCAACCTGAGCCAACGTCGGATCCTCGCCCTGACTTCAGATGCATGAGATATTGGTTCAAATCTGCAGGGGGTACCTGCCGTGCCCTCACCCTGAATCCGAAGTCTAGCTTGTGTTCTCAGACTTCCGTCCTCACTCTCCTGGCCCCGAAGCCCTCATGTTTGGCAATTCCGGACAGACAATGAAGCACTCTGCCTGCCCTCTAGAAAAAATATATTGCCTAATGAGCTGACCAGGCAGCTTAAATGAAGATAAACCTACACGGCACTCGAATGTACCCAAATTATATAGTCTAACCTGGGCACTAATGCACTGTCTGACACAACCTGAGCCCGGACCGGCTGACCAACACCCAGACAGCTGACCGCACCCTGAGCACATCAGAACCGCCCTGGCCTTAGGTCATCATCTCTTCCCTACCTCAGTTTTCAGGCTTCAGAACCTAGTCCTTAACTCCAATCACTGCCCACGGGTGACTGTGATGCAGAAATCAGAACTCTTCCTGACCCATGGCAAGAAACCTTGTGGTTGGCATGTTGTCCAACGTTCAGTGTAGGAGAAAACAGCATTCACCCTGAGGCCCCGCCCATTCTTGAGTGCGACAAGAGCATAAACACGCATTGTGACCTCAGCGTGAGTCCTGTCCTCTAGTAAGTCCTCTCAGTGGCTGGACCATTAGATGTCATAATGGGCTTGACATGTCCCTAGTCCCCAATTTTTAACCAGATTTCTGGTTGTCCAGTCGCCCCACCCCAGGGCTCTACTCTGGAATCCCTCATTTGGTGGGACATCTGAGGTTGAAAAACAAAATGAAACAAATCCACAACAACAACAACAAAACGGACTTCTTCCATCCCCAGAATGACCGCAAACTCTTTGGACGGGACCGAACCCCCAGAGAGTAAGACTCGTCCATTTCCCATGAAGTCACCCGGCAATTTCACGACCATGAGTGACACGATATCCAGAGACAAAAACTTGAGCAAGAGCCTCACACTCGCCCTTTTTTCATATCCCGAAGTGTTCTCCTCATGGTCTGTAGATCAGTCCTGCCATACCTATGACCCAAAACATAAGCCGAGTTTGTGTTTTCAGACAACTGTCCAAACAGCTCTGGCCTACACACCCTACAGGCTCAGGGCCCTGGAGCCAAACCTGAGGACTGTACTTGCCCTCTCCAAGGGAATTGTATGTGCCCATTCCAATGGCCACAACCCTACTAATAGGATAACCTCCAAAGTCCCTGAGGCCATCCCAAGAGTTGTGGCTTCCCAGGACAAACAGGGGCAATCTGAGCCCATCTGAGCACCTACCTGCACTCAGACCCGTAGACTGATGTCCCCAGAGGTAAAAAGGAACGAACAGGCCCCTAGGCACTAATCGGATCCATTGCTTTGGTTTCCAGGCATCTCTCCTCAGAGGCCTGGATTTCAATACCAGCATATGGCTGTTTCTTGACTCACCCATCAGAACAAATCTCATCTACACATGGGAAACATGCACGTTGGAGCTGTGTCAAAGCCTCTGTTTAGGAGAACCCTTCAGGGCCCCAGGGCCACCGCTTCATTCCAAGGTCTCCATAGACACAAAAACATATTAGGACACATCCACAGGAGAGTCCATTTCAACTCAGCCTTATAGGTTGCCCGCCACATCCAGCAGATCTAACCTGTCTTGTTGCTTGGAGACAATTGGAATGCGAGGTGGGATACCCAGCCATCCATCCATAGAACCCTGCTCGGAATCCTTGGCCTGGAGCCAACCAACAGGTCTCAATTGTCCTGCAGAAGAATCTTTGCAGTTTGGAGCTTCTCACAACTCCCATCGTGGGAAAACCCCCATGTCCTCGTGATCCAACCCCCTTCAAGAAAGGGCCATCAGGGCAGAAAGTCCAACCTGAGCGATCGTCTGATCCTTGCCCTGACTTCAGATGCACGAGATCTCTATTGAGGTCTGTAGATTGTGCCTGCCATATCTTCACCCAGAAACCTAGGCCTGGCTTGGGTTCTCAGACTCCGTCCTCAGACTACTGGCCCACAAGCCCTCCAGTTGGGCAATCCAGAACTACAATGCCGCACTCTGCCTGCCCTACAGAAGTAAAACATTGCCCTCAGGGCTACCCCGAAACCCCAAATGAGGATCAACCTGCACGCCAATCGGCTGTACCCCAAACATATAGGCTGACCTGGGCACTATTTCCCCTTCTGACCCAGCCTGAGCCTGGACCTCCTGGTCCCACCCAGACAGCTGGCCGCACACTGAGCACATCGGACACCATAGCCTTAGGTCGTCATCTCTTCCCAACTGCGGTTTTCAGGCTCCAGGACCCAGACCTTATCTCCAACCACTGCCCAGGGTTGAAAACGATGCAGAAATCAGAACTCTTTCCCCATGGCAAGAAACCTTGTGGTTGGCATGTTGTCCAACGTTCAGTGTAGTTGAAACAAGCGTGGCCCATGAGGCCCAGCCCATGCTTGCGGGCCACATTGGTCACAAACACACATTGTGACCCTCAGCCTGAGCCCAGTCCTCAGGTAAGGCCTCTCAGGGCCTATATGAAGAGACAGCATATTGGGCTTGCCATGCCCCTAGGCCCCAATTTTTAACCATAGTTCGGGTTGTCCCTTCACTCTTCCCCAGGGCTCTGCTTTGGAATTCCTCTTTTGGTGGGTCACCTGAGGTAACAAACCTGAAAGGAGTCCTCCCATCCCACAGATTGACGAAAAACAATTGGGATCGGGCCAAATCCACAGAGAGGAAGATTCGTCCATGGCCCATGAGACATCCCCAACATTCCACGGCCATCGCTGAAACAAAATCCAGAGACAAAAGCCTGAGCAAGAGCCTCAGACTCGCTCATTCTTCATATCCTGAAGAGTTCTTCTCATGGTTTGTAGATCGGGCGTGCCATACCTACGTCCCCAAACTTAAGCTGAGTTTGTGTTTTCAGTCTTCTGTCCTCAAAGTCCTGGGCCACACTCCCTCCAGGCTGGGGCCCCTGGAGCCACACATTAGGACTGCCCCCACCCAATCCATGGGAATTCTGCCCATTCCATTGTCAAAAATCGTACAAATTAGGAGAACCCTCCAAAGTCCCTGAGGCCATCCCAATAGTGTAGGTCGCCCTGGACAAAAAAGGGCTGTTGAAACCAGCTGAGCATCTTCCTCCACTCTTCTACCTCCACTCATACCAAGAAGATTGAACCAGACAGGACCCGAGGCCATTATCGGATCCATTGCTTTGGTTTACAGGCATGTCTCCTCAAAAGCCTGGATTCCAATACCAGCAGAGGGGATTTCCTGAGGCACCCATCAGAACAAATCTCGTCTCCACAAGGAAACTTGTGCATGGGAGCTATGCCAATGCTTAGGAGAATACTTCAGGGTCCCGGTGCCACCTCCCCATTCCAAGGCCCTCATGGACACAAACACACATTCGGACCCATCCTCTGGAAAGTGCATTTCAACTCAGCCACCCCGGTTGCTCCCGCAGATCCATTAGATCTAAACTGTCTTGTTGCTAGGAGACAATTGGAAGGCGAGGCGGACTTCCCAGGCATCCATCCTCGAACGGTGCTCTGGAGTCATTCCATATGGGATGTCCTGGAGCTGTCCAAGAGGTCTCAATTATCCCGCAGAAGGAATCCTTGAAGGGGGCATCCCACATCTCCCAACGTGGAAAACCTCCATGGCCTCGAGATTCCGCTCCCTTCATGAAGGGGCCGTCATGCACAGAAACTCCAACCTGAGCCAACGTCGGATCCTCGCCCTGACTTCAGATGCATGAGATATTGGTTCAGATCTGCAGGGGGTACCTGCCGTGCCCTCACCCTGAATCCGAAGTCTAGCTTGTGTTCTCAGACTTCCGTCCTCACTCTCATGGCCCCGAAGCCCTCATGTTTGGCAATTCCGGACCGACAATGAAGCACTCTGCCTGCCCTCTAGAAAAAATATATTGCCTAATGAGCTGACCAGGCAGCTTAAATGAAGATAGACCTACACGGCACTCGAATGTACCCAAATTATATAGTCTAACCTGGGCACTAATGCACTGTCTGACACAACCTGAGCCCGGACCGGCTGACCAACACCCAGACAGCTGACCGCACCCTGAGCACATCAGACCCGCCCTGGCCTTAGGTCATCATCTCTTCCCTACCTCAGTTTTCAGGCTTCAGAACCTAGACCTTATCTCCAATCACTGCCCACGGGTGACTGTGATGCAGAAATCAGAACTCTTCCTGACTCATGGCAAGAAACCTTGTGGTTGGCATGTTGTCCAACGTTCAGTGTAGGAGAAAACAGCATTCACCCTGAGGCCCCGCCCATTCTTGGTGCGAAGAGAGCATAAACACGCATTGTGACCTCAGCGTGAGTCCTGTCCTCTAGTAAGTCCTCTCAGTGGCTGGACCATTAGATGTCATAATGGGCTTGACATGTCCCTAGTCCCCAATTTTTAACCAGATTTCTGGTTGTCCAGTCGCCCCACCCCAGGGCTCTACTCTGGAATCCCTCATTTGGTGGGACATCTGAGGTTGAAAAACAAAATGAAACAAATCGACAACAACAACAAAAAAACGGACTTCTTCCATCCCCAGAATGACCGCAAACTCTTTGGACGGGACCGAACCCCCAGAGAGTAAGACTCGTCCATTTCCCATGATGTCACCCGGCAATTTCACGACCATGAGTGACACGATATCCAGAGACAAAAACTTGAGCAAGAGCCTCACACTCGCCCTTTTTTCATATCCCGAAGTGTTCTCCTCATGGTCTGTAGATCAGTCCTGCCATACCTATGACCCAAAACATAAGCCGAGTTTGTGTTTTCAGACAACTGTCCAAACAGCTCTGGCCTACACACCCTACAGGCTCAGGGCCCTGGAGCCAAACCTGAGGACTGTACTTGCCCTCTCCAAGGGAATTGTATGTGCCCATTCCAATGGCCACAACCCTACTAATAGGATAACCTCCAAAGTCCCTGAGGCCATCCCAAGAGTTGTGGCTTCCCAGGACAAACAGGGGCAATCTGAGCCCATCTGAGCACCTACCTGCACTCAGACCCGTAGACTGATGTCCCCAGAGGTAAAAAGGAACGAACAGGCCCCTAGGCACTAATCGGATCCATTGCTTTGGTTTCCAGGCATCTCTCCTCAGAGGCCTGGATTTCAATACCAGCATATGGCTGTTTCTTGACTCACCGTCAGAACAAATCTAATCTACACATGGGAAACATGCACGTTGGAGCTGTGTCAAAGCCTCTGTTTAGGAGAACCCTTCAGGGCCCCAGGGCCACCGCTTCATTCCAAGGTCTCCATAGACACAAAAACATATTAGGACACATCCACAGGAGAGTCCATTTCAACTCAGCCTTATAGGTTGCCCGCCACATCCAGCAGATCTAACCTGTCTTGTTGCTTGGAGACAATTGGAATGCGAGGTGGGATACCCAGCCATCCATCCGTAGAACCCTGCTCGGAATCCTTGGCCTGGAGCCAACCAACAGGTCTCAATTGTCCTGCAGAAGAATCTTTGCAGTTTGGAGCTTCTCACAACTCCCATCGTGGGAAAACCCCCATGTCCTCGTGATCCAACCCCCTTCAAGAAAGGGCCATCAGGGCAGAAAGTCCAACCTGAGCGATCGTCTGATCCTTGCCCTGACTTCAGATGCACGAGATCTCTATTGAGGTCTGTAGATTGTGCCTGCCATATCTTCACCCAGAAACCTAGGCCTGGCTTGGGTTCTCAGACTCCGTCCTCAGACTACTGGCCCACAAGCCCTCCAGTTGGGCAATCCAGAACTACAATGCCGCACTCTGCCTGCCCTACAGAAGTAAAACATTGCCCTCAGGGCTACCCCGAAACCCCAAATGAGGATCAACCTGCACGCCAATCGGCTGTACCCCAAACATATAGGCTGACCTGGGCACTATTTCCCCTTCTGACCCAGACTGAGCCTGGACCTCCTGGTCCCACCCAGACAGCTGGCCGCACACTGAGCACATCGACCACCATAGCCTTAGGTCGTCATCTCTTCCCAACTGCGGTTTTCAGGCTCCAGGACCCAGACCTTATCTCCAACCACTGCCCAGGGTTGAAAACGATGCAGAAATCAGAACTCTTTCCCCATGGCAAGAAACCTTGTGGTTGGCATGTTGTCCAACGTTCAGTGTAGTTGAAACAAGCGTGGCCCATGAGGCCCAGCCCATGCTTGCGGGCCACATTGGTCACAAACACACATTGTGACCCTCAGCCTGAGCCCAGTCCTCAGGTAAGGCCTCTCAGGGCCTATATGAAGAGACAGCATATTGGGCTTGCCATGCCCCTAGGCCCCAATTTTTAACCATAGTTCGGGGAGTCCCTTCACTCTTCCCCAGGGCTCTGCTTTGGAATTCCTCTTTTGGTGGGTCACCTGAGGTAACAAACCTGAAAGGAGTCCTCCCATCCCACAGATTGACGAAAAACAATTGGGATCGGGCCAAATCCACAGACAGGAAGATTCGTCCATGGCCCATGAGACCTCCCCAACATTCCACGGCCATCGCTGAAACAAAATCCAGAGACAAAAGCCTGAGCAAGCGCCTCAGACTCGCTCATTCTTCATATCCTGAAGAGTTCTTCTCATGGTTTGTAGATCGGGCGTGCCATACCTACGTCCCCAAACTTAAGCTGAGTTTGTGTTTTCAGTTCTGTCCTCAAAGTCCTGGGCCACACTCCCTCCAGGCTGGGGCCCCTGGAGCCACACATTAGGACTGCCCCCACCCAATCCATGGGAATTCTGCCCATTCCATTGTCAAAAATCGTACAAATTAGGAGAACCCTCCAAAGTCCCTGAGGCCATCCCAATAGTGTAGGTCGCCCGGGACAAAAAAGGGCGGTTGATACCAGCTGAGCATCTTCCTCCACTCATCTACCTCCACTCATACCAAGAAGATTGAACCAGACAGGACCCGAGGCCATTATCGGATCCATTGCTTTGGTTTACAGGCATGTCTCCTCAAAAGCCTGGATTCCAATACCAGCAGAGAGGATTTCCTGAGGCACCCATCAGAACAAATCTCGTCTCCACAAGGAAACTTGTGCATGGGAGCTATGCCAAAGCTTAGGAGAATACTTCAGGGTCCCGGTGCCACCTCCCCATTCCAAGGCCCTCATGGACACAAACACACATTAGGACCCATCCTCTGGAAAGTGCATTTCAACTCAGCCACCCCGGTTGCTCCCACAGATCCATTAGATCTAAACTGTCTTGTTGCTAGGAGACAATTGGAAGGTGAGGCGGACTTCCCAGGCATCCATCCTCGAACGGTGCTCTGGAGTCATTCCATATGGGATGTCCTGGAGCTGTCCAACAGGTCTCAATTGTCCCGCAGAAGGAATCCTTGAAGGGGGCATCCCACAACTCCCAACGTGGTTAACCTCCATGGCCTCGAGATTCCGCTCCCTTCATGAAGGGGCCGTCATGCACAGAAACTCCAACCTGAGCCAACGTCGGATCCTCGCCCTGACTTCAGATGCATGAGATATTGGTTCAGATCTGCAGGGGGTACCTGCCGTGCCCTCACCCTGAATCCGAAGTCTAGCTTGTGTTCTCAGACTTCCGTCCTCACTCTCCTGGCCCCGAAGCCCTCATGTTTGGCAATTCCGGACAGACAATGAAGCACTCTGCCTGCCCTCTAGAAAAAATATATTGCCTAATGAGCTGACTAGGCAGCTTAAATGAAGATAAACCTACACGGTACTCGAATGTACCCAAATTATATAGTCTAACCTGGGCACTAATGCACTGTCTGACACAACCTGAGCCCGGACCGGCTGACCAACACCCAGACAGCTGACCGCACCCTGAGCACATTAGACCCGCCCTGGCCTTAGGTCATCATCTCTTCCCTACCTCAGTTTTCAGGCTTCAGAACCTAGACCTTATCTCCAATCACTGCCCACGGGTGACTGTGATGCAGAAATCAGAACTCTTCCTGACCCATGGCAAGAAACCTTGTGGTTGGAATGTTGTCCAACGTTCAGTGTAGGAGAAAACAGCATTCACCCTGAGGCCCCGCCCATTCTTGAGTGCGACGAGAGCATAAACACGCATTGTGACCTCAGCGTGAGTCCTGTCCTCTAGTAAGTCCTCTCAGTGGCTGGACCATTAGATGTCATAATGGGCTTGACATGTCCCTAGTCCCCAATTTTTAACCAGATTTCTGGTTGTCCAGTCGCCCCACCCCAGGGCTCTACTCTGGAATCCCTCATTTGTTGGGACATCTGAGGTTGAAAAACAAAATGAAACAAATCGACAACAACAACAAAAAAACGGACTTCTTCCATCCCCAGAATGACCGCAAACTCTTTGGACGGGACCGAACCCCCAGAGAGTAAGACTCGTCCATTTCCCATGAAGTCACCCGGCAATTTCACGACCATGAGTGACACGATATCCAGAGACAAAAACTTGAGCAAGAGCCTCACACTCGCCCTTTTTTCATATCCCGAAGTGTTCTCCTCATGGTCTGTAGATCAGTCCTGCCATACCTATGACCCAAAACATAAGCCGAGTTTGTGTTTTCAGACAACTGTCCAAACAGCTCTGGCCTACACACCCTACAGGCTCAGGGCCCTGGAGCCAAACCTGAGGACTGTACTTGCCCTCTCCAAGGGAATTGTATGTGCCCATTCCAATGGCCACAACCCTACTAATAGGATAACCTCCAAAGTCCCTGAGGCCATCCCAAGAGTTGTGGCTTCCCAGGACAAACAGGGGCAATCTGAGCCCATCTGAGCACCTACCTGCACTCAGACCCGTAGACTGATGTCCCCAGAGGTAAAAAGGAACGAACAGGCCCCTAGGCACTAATCGGATCCATTGCTTTGGTTTCCAGGCATCTCTCCTCAGAGGCCTGGATTTCAATACCAGCATATGGCTGTTTCTTGACTCACCCATCAGAACAAATCTCATCTACACATGGGAAACATGCACGTTGGAGCTGTGTCAAAGCCTCTGTTTAGGAGAACCCTTCAGGGCCCCAGGGCCACCGCTTCATTCCAAGGTCTCCATAGACACAAAAACATATTAGGACACATCCACAGGAGAGTCCATTTCAACTCAGCCTTATAGGTTGCCCGCCACATCCAGCAGATCTAACCTGTCTTGTTGCTTGGAGACAATTGGAATGCGAGGTGGGATACCCAGCCATCCATCCGTAGAACCCTGCTCGGAATCCTTGGCCTGGAGCCAACCAACAGGTCTCAATTGTCCTGCAGAAGAATCTTTGCAGTTTGGAGCTTCTCACAACTCCCATCGTGGGAAAACCCCCATGTCCTCGTGATCCAACCCCCTTCAAGAAAGGGCCATCAGGGCAGAAAGTCCAACCTGAGCGATCGTCTGATCCTTGCCCTGACTTCAGATGCACGAGATCTCTATTGAGGTCTGTAGATTGTGCCTGCCATATCTTCACCCAGAAACCTAGGCCTGGCTTGGGTTCTCAGACTCCGTCCTCAGACTACTGGCCCACAAGCCCTCCAGTTGGGCAATCCAGAACTACAATGCCGCACTCTGCCTGCCCTACAGAAGTAAAACATTGCCCTCAGGGCTACCCCGAAACCCCAAATGAGGATCAACCTGCACGCCAATCGGCTGTACCCCAAACATATAGGCTGACCTGGGCACTATTTCCCCTTCTGACCCAGCCTGAGCCTGGACCTCCTGGTCCCACCCAGACAGCTGGCCGCACACTGAGCACATCGGACACCATAGCCTTAGGTCGTCATCTCTTCCCAACTGCGGTTTTCAGGCTCCAGGACCCAGACCTTATCTCCAACCACTGCCCAGGGTTGAAAACGATGCAGAAATCAGAACTCTTTCCCCATGGCAAGAAACCTTGTGGTTGGCATGTTGTCCAACGTTCAGTGTAGTTGAAACAAGCGTGGCCCATGAGGCCCAGCCCATGCTTGCGGGCCACATTGGTCACAAACACACATTGTGACCCTCAGCCTGAGCCCAGTCCTCAGGTAAGGCCTCTCAGGGCCTATATGAAGAGACAGCATATTGGGCTTGCCATGCCCCTAGGCCCCAATTTTTAACCATAGTTCGGGGTGTCCCTTCACTCTTCCCCAGGGCTCTGCTTTGGAATTCCTCTTTTGGTGGGTCACCTGAGGTAACAAACCTGAAAGGAGTCCTCCCATCCCACAGATTGACGAAAAACAATTGGGATCGGGCCAAATCCACAGAGAGGAAGATTCGTCCATGGCCCATGAGACCTCCCCAACATTCCACGGCCATCGCTGAAACAAAATCCAGAGACAAAAGCCTGAGCAAGAGCCTCAGACTCGCTCATTCTTCATATCCTGAAGAGTTCTTCTCATGGTTTGTAGATCGGGCGTGCCATACCTACGTCCCCAAACTTAAGCTGAGTTTGTGTTTTCAGTCTTCTGTCCTCAAAGTCCTGGGCCACACTCCCTCCAGGCTGGGGCCCCTGGAGCCACACATTAGGACTGCCCCAACCCAATCCATGGGAATTCTGCCCATTCCATTGTCAAAAATCGTACAAATTAGGAGAACCCTCCAAAGTCCCTGAGGCCATCCCAATAGTGTAGGTCGCCCTGGACAAAAAAGGGCGGTTGAAACCAGCTGAGCATCTTCCTCCACTCTTCTACCTCCACTCATACCAAGAAGATTGAACCAGACAGGACCCGAGGCCATTATCGGATCCATTGCTTTGGTTTACAGGCATGTCTCCTCAAAAGCCTGGATTCCAATACCAGCAGAGGGGATTTCCTGAGGCACCCATCAGAACAAATCTCGTCTCCACAAGGAAACTTGTGCATGGGAGCTATGCCAATGCTTAGGAGAATACTTCAGGGTCCCGGTGCCACCTCCCCATTCCAAGGCCCTCATGGACACAAACACACATTCGGACCCATCCTCTGGAAAGTGCATTTCAACTCAGCCACCCCGGTTGCTCCCGCAGATCCATTAGATCTAAACTGTCTTGTTGCTAGGAGACAATTGGAAGGCGAGGCGGACTTCCCAGGCATCCATCCTCGAACGGTGCTCTGGAGGCATTCCATATGGGATGTCCTGGAGCTGTCCAACAGGTCTCAATTGTCCCGCAGAAGGAATCCTTGAAGGGGGCATCCCACATCTCCCAACGTGGAAAACCTCCATGGCCTCGAGATTCCGCTCCCTTCATGAAGGGGCCGTCATGCACAGAAACTCCAACCTGAGCCAACGTCGGATCCTCGCCCTGACTTCAGATGCATGAGATATTGGTTCAAATCTGCAGGGGGTACCTGCCGTGCCCTCACCCTGAATCCGAAGTCTAGCTTGTGTTCTCAGACTTCCGTCCTCACTCTCCTGGCCCCGAAGCCCTCATGTTTGGCAATTCCGGACAGACAATGAAGCACTCTGCCTGCCCTCTAGAAAAAATATATTGCCTAATGAGCTGACCAGGCAGCTTAAATGAAGATAAACCTACACGGCACTCGAATGTACCCAAATTATATAGTCTAACCTGGGCACTAATGCACTGTCTGACACAACCTGAGCCCGGACCGGCTGACCAACACCCAGACAGCTGACCGCACCCTGAGCACATCAGAACCGCCCTGGCCTTAGGTCATCATCTCTTCCCTACCTCAGTTTTCAGGCTTCAGAACCTAGTCCTTAACTCCAATCACTGCCCACGGGTGACTGTGATGCAGAAATCAGAACTCTTCCTGACCCATGGCAAGAAACCTTGTGGTTGGCATGTTGTCCAACGTTCAGTGTAGGAGAAAACAGCATTCACCCTGAGGCCCCGCCCATTCTTGAGTGCGACAAGAGCATAAACACGCATTGTGACCTCAGCGTGAGTCCTGTCCTCTAGTAAGTCCTCTCAGTGGCTGGACCATTAGATGTCATAATGGGCTTGACATGTCCCTAGTCCCCAATTTTTAACCAGATTTCTGGTTGTCCAGTCGCCCCACCCCAGGGCTCTACTCTGGAATCCCTCATTTGGTGGGACATCTGAGGTTGAAAAACAAAATGAAACAAATCCACAACAACAACAACAAAACGGACTTCTTCCATCCCCAGAATGACCGCAAACTCTTTGGACGGGACCGAACCCCCAGAGAGTAAGACTCGTCCATTTCCCATGAAGTCACCCGGCAATTTCACGACCATGAGTGACACGATATCCAGAGACAAAAACTTGAGCAAGAGCCTCACACTCGCCCTTTTTTCATATCCCGAAGTGTTCTCCTCATGGTCTGTAGATCAGTCCTGCCATACCTATGACCCAAAACATAAGCCGAGTTTGTGTTTTCAGACAACTGTCCAAGCAGCTCTGGCCTACACACCCTACAGGCTCAGGGCCCTGGAGCCAAACCTGAGGACTGTACTTGCCCTCTCCAAGGGAATTGTATGTGCCCATTCCAATGGCCACAACCCTACTAATAGGATAACCTCCAAAGTCCCTGAGGCCATCCCAAGAGTTGTGGCTTCCCAGGACAAACAGGGGCAATCTGAGCCCATCTGAGCACCTACCTGCACTCAGACCCGTAGACTGATGTCCCCAGAGGTAAAAAGGAACGAACAGGCCCCTAGGCACTAATCGGATCCATTGCTTTGGTTTCCAGGCATCTCTCCTCAGAGGCCTGGATTTCAATACCAGCATATGGCTGTTTCTTGACTCACCCATCAGAACAAATCTCATCTACACATGGGAAACATGCACGTTGGAGCTGTGTCAAAGCCTCTGTTTAGGAGAACCCTTCAGGGCCCCAGGGCCACCGCTTCATTCCAAGGTCTCCATAGACACAAAAACATATTAGGACACATCCACAGGAGAGTCCATTTCAACTCAGCCTTATAGGTTGCCCGCCACATCCAGCAGATCTAACCTGTCTTGTTGCTTGGAGACAATTGGAATGCGAGGTGGGATACCCAGCCATCCATCCGTAGAACCCTGCTCGGAATCCTTGGCCTGGAGCCAACCAACAGGTCTCAATTGTCCTGCAGAAGAATCTTTGCAGTTTGGAGCTTCTCACAACTCCCATCGTGGGAAAACCCCCATGTCCTCGTGATCCAACCCCCTTCAAGAAAGGGCCATCAGGGCAGAAAGTCCAACCTGAGCGATCGTCTGATCCTTGCCCTGACTTCAGATGCACGAGATCTCTATTGAGGTCTGTAGATTGTGCCTGCCATATCTTCACCCAGAAACCTAGGCCTGGCTTGGGTTCTCAGACTCCGTCCTCAGACTACTGGCCCACAAGCCCTCCAGTTGGGCAATCCAGAACTACAATGCCGCACTCTGCCTGCCCTACAGAAGTAAAACATTGCCCTCAGGGCTACCCCGAAACCCCAAATGAGGATCAACCTGCACGCCAATCGGCTGTACCCCAAACATATAGGCTGACCTGGGCACTATTTCCCCTTCTGACCCAGCCTGAGCCTGGACCTCCTGGTCCCACCCAGACAGCTGGCCGCACACTGAGCACATCGGACACCATAGCCTTAGGTCGTCATCTCTTCCCAACTGCGGTTTTCAGGCTCCAGGACCCAGACCTTATCTCCAACCACTGCCCAGGGTTGAAAACGATGCAGAAATCAGAACTCTTTCCCCATGGCAAGAAACCTTGTGGTTGGCATGTTGTCCAACGTTCAGTGTAGTTGAAACAAGCGTGGCCCATGAGGCCCAGCCCATGCTTGCGGGCCACATTGGTCACAAACACACATTGTGACCCTCAGCCTGAGCCCAGTCCTCAGGTAAGGCCTCTCAGGGCCTATATGAAGAGACAGCATATTGGGCTTGCCATGCCCCTAGGCCCCAATTTTTAACCATAGTTCGGGGTGTCCCTTCACTCTTCCCCAGGGCTCTGCTTTGGAATTCCTCTTTTGGTGGGTCACCTGAGGTAACAAACCTGAAAGGAGTCCTCCCATCCCACAGATTGACGAAAAACAATTGGGATCGGGCCAAATCCACAGAGAGGAAGATTCGTCCATGGCCCATGAGACCTCCCCAACATTCCACGGCCATCGCTGAAACAAAATCCAGAGACAAAAGCCTGAGCAAGAGCCTCAGACTCGCTCATTCTTCATATCCTGAAGAGTTCTTCTCATGGTTTGTAGATCGGGCGTGCCATACCTACGTCCCCAAACTTAAGCTGAGTTTGTGTTTTCAGTCTTCTGTCCTCAAAGTCCTGGGCCACACTCCCTCCAGGCTGGGGCCCCTGGAGCCACACATTAGGACTGCCCCAACCCAATCCATGGGAATTCTGCCCATTCCATTGTCAAAAATCGTACAAATTAGGAGAACCCTCCAAAGTCCCTGAGGCCATCCCAATAGTGTAGGTCGCCCTGGACAAAAAAGGGCGGTTGAAACCAGCTGAGCATCTTCCTCCACTCTTCTACCTCCACTCATACCAAGAAGATTGAACCAGACAGGACCCGAGGCCATTATCGGATCCATTGCTTTGGTTTACAGGCATGTCTCCTCAAAAGCCTGGATTCCAATACCAGCAGAGGGGATTTCCTGAGGCACCCATCAGAACAAATCTCGTCTCCACAAGGAAACTTGTGCATGGGAGCTATGCCAATGCTTAGGAGAATACTTCAGGGTCCCGGTGCCACCTCCCCATTCCAAGGCCCTCATGGACACAAACACACATTCGGACCCATCCTCTGGAAAGTGCATTTCAACTCAGCCACCCCGGTTGCTCCCGCAGATCCATTAGATCTAAACTGTCTTGTTGCTAGGAGACAATTGGAAGGCGAGGCGGACTTCCCAGGCATCCATCCTCGAACGGTGCTCTGGAGGCATTCCATATGGGATGTCCTGGAGCTGTCCAACAGGTCTCAATTGTCCCGCAGAAGGAATCCTTGAAGGGGGCATCCCACATCTCCCAACGTGGAAAACCTCCATGGCCTCGAGATTCCGCTCCCTTCATGAAGGGGCCGTCATGCACAGAAACTCCAACCTGAGCCAACGTCGGATCCTCGCCCTGACTTCAGATGCATGAGATATTGGTTCAAATCTGCAGGGGGTACCTGCCGTGCCCTCACCCTGAATCCGAAGTCTAGCTTGTGTTCTCAGACTTCCGTCCTCACTCTCCTGGCCCCGAAGCCCTCATGTTTGGCAATTCCGGACAGACAATGAAGCACTCTGCCTGCCCTCTAGAAAAAATATATTGCCTAATGAGCTGACCAGGCAGCTTAAATGAAGATAAACCTACACGGCACTCGAATGTACCCAAATTATATAGTCTAACCTGGGCACTAATGCACTGTCTGACACAACCTGAGCCCGGACCGGCTGACCAACACCCAGACAGCTGACCGCACCCTGAGCACATCAGAACCGCCCTGGCCTTAGGTCATCATCTCTTCCCTACCTCAGTTTTCAGGCTTCAGAACCTAGTCCTTAACTCCAATCACTGCCCACGGGTGACTGTGATGCAGAAATCAGAACTCTTCCTGACCCATGGCAAGAAACCTTGTGGTTGGCATGTTGTCCAACGTTCAGTGTAGGAGAAAACAGCATTCACCCTGAGGCCCCGCCCATTCTTGAGTGCGACAAGAGCATAAACACGCATTGTGACCTCAGCGTGAGTCCTGTCCTCTAGTAAGTCCTCTCAGTGGCTGGACCATTAGATGTCATAATGGGCTTGACATGTCCCTAGTCCCCAATTTTTAACCAGATTTCTGGTTGTCCAGTCGCCCCACCCCAGGGCTCTACTCTGGAATCCCTCATTTGGTGGGACATCTGAGGTTGAAAAACAAAATGAAACAAATCCACAACAACAACAACAAAACGGACTTCTTCCATCCCCAGAATGACCGCAAACTCTTTGGACGGGACCGAACCCCCAGAGAGTAAGACTCGTCCATTTCCCATGAAGTCACCCGGCAATTTCACGACCATGAGTGACACGATATCCAGAGACAAAAACTTGAGCAAGAGCCTCACACTCGCCCTTTTTTCATATCCCGAAGTGTTCTCCTCATGGTCTGTAGATCAGTCCTGCCATACCTATGACCCAAAACATAAGCCGAGTTTGTGTTTTCAGACAACTGTCCAAACAGCTCTGGCCTACACACCCTACAGGCTCAGGGCCCTGGAGCCAAACCTGAGGACTGTACTTGCCCTCTCCAAGGGAATTGTATGTGCCCATTCCAATGGCCACAACCCTACTAATAGGATAACCTCCAAAGTCCCTGAGGCCATCCCAAGAGTTGTGGCTTCCCAGGACAAACAGGGGCAATCTGAGCCCATCTGAGCACCTACCTGCACTCAGACCCGTAGACTGATGTCCCCAGAGGTAAAAAGGAACGAACAGGCCCCTAGGCACTAATCGGATCCATTGCTTTGGTTTCCAGGCATCTCTCCTCAGAGGCCTGGATTTCAATACCAGCATATGGCTGTTTCTTGACTCACCCATCAGAACAAATCTCATCTACACATGGGAAACATGCACGTTGGAGCTGTGTCAAAGCCTCTGTTTAGGAGAACCCTTCAGGGCCCCAGGGCCACCGCTTCATTCCAAGGTCTCCATAGACACAAAAACATATTAGGACACATCCACAGGAGAGTCCATTTCAACTCAGCCTTATAGGTTGCCCGCCACATCCAGCAGATCTAACCTGTCTTGTTGCTTGGAGACAATTGGAATGCGAGGTGGGATACCCAGCCATCCATCCATAGAACCCTGCTCGGAATCCTTGGCCTGGAGCCAACCAACAGGTCTCAATTGTCCTGCAGAAGAATCTTTGCAGTTTGGAGCTTCTCACAACTCCCATCGTGGGAAAACCCCCATGTCCTCGTGATCCAACCCCCTTCAAGAAAGGGCCATCAGGGCAGAAAGTCCAACCTGAGCGATCGTCTGATCCTTGCCCTGACTTCAGATGCACGAGATCTCTATTGAGGTCTGTAGATTGTGCCTGCCATATCTTCACCCAGAAACCTAGGCCTGGCTTGGGTTCTCAGACTCCGTCCTCAGACTACTGGCCCACAAGCCCTCCAGTTGGGCAATCCAGAACTACAATGCCGCACTCTGCCTGCCCTACAGAAGTAAAACATTGCCCTCAGGGCTACCCCGAAACCCCAAATGAGGATCAACCTGCACGCCAATCGGCTGTACCCCAAACATATAGGCTGACCTGGGCACTATTTCCCCTTCTGACCCAGCCTGAGCCTGGACCTCCTGGTCCCACCCAGACAGCTGGCCGCACACTGAGCACATCGGACACCATAGCCTTAGGTCGTCATCTCTTCCCAACTGCGGTTTTCAGGCTCCAGGACCCAGACCTTATCTCCAACCACTGCCCAGGGTTGAAAACGATGCAGAAATCAGAACTCTTTCCCCATGGCAAGAAACCTTGTGCTTGGCATGTTGTCCAACGTTCAGTGTAGTTGAAACAAGCGTGGCCCATGAGGCCCAGCCCATGCTTGCGGGCCACATTGGTCACAAACACACATTGTGACCCTCAGCCTGAGCCCAGTCCTCAGGTAAGGCCTCTCAGGGCCTATATGAAGAGACAGCATATTGGGCTTGCCATGCCCCTAGGCCCCAATTTTTAACCATAGTTCGGGGTGTCCCTTCACTCTTCCCCAGGGCTCTGCTTTGGAATTCCTCTTTTGGTGGGTCACCTGAGGTAACAAACCTGAAAGGAGTCCTCCCATCCCACAGATTGACGAAAAACAATTGGGATCGGGCCAAATCCACAGAGAGGAAGATTCGTCCATGGCCCATGAGACCTCCCCAACATTCCACGGCCATCGCTGAAACAAAATCCAGAGACAAAAGCCTGAGCAAGAGCCTCAGACTCGCTCATTCTTCATATCCTGAAGAGTTCTTCTCATGGTTTGTAGATCGGGCGTGCCATACCTACGTCCCCAAACTTAAGCTGAGTTTGTGTTTTCAGTCTTCTGTCCTCAAAGTCCTGGGCCACACTCCCTCCAGGCTGGGGCCCCTGGAGCCACACATTAGGACTGCCCCCACCCAATCCATGGGAATTCTGCCCATTCCATTGTCAAAAATCGTACAAATTAGGAGAACCCTCCAAAGTCCCTGAGGCCATCCCAATAGTGTAGGTCGCCCTGGACAAAAAAGGGCGGTTGAAACCAGCTGAGCATCTTCCTCCACTCTTCTACCTCCACTCATACCAAGAAGATTGAACCAGACAGGACCCGAGGCCATTATCGGATCCATTGCTTTGGTTTACAGGCATGTCTCCTCAAAAGCCTGGATTCCAATACCAGCAGAGGGGATTTCCTGAGGCACCCATCAGAACAAATCTCGACTCCACAAGGAAACTTGTGCATGGGAGCTATGCCAATGCTTAGGAGAATACTTCAGGGTCCCGGTGCCACCTCCCCATTCCAAGGCCCTCATGGACACAAACACACATTCGGACCCATCCTCTGGAAAGTGCATTTCAACTCAGCCACCCCGGTTGCTCCCGCAGATCCATTAGATCTAAACTGTCTTGTTGCTAGGAGACAATTGGAAGGCGAGGCGGACTTCCCAGGCATCCATCCTCGAACGGTGCTCTGGAGTCATTCCATATGGGATGTCCTGGAGCTGTCCAACAGGTCTCAATTGTCCCGCAGAAGGAATCCTTGAAGGGGGCATCCCACATCTCCCAACGTGGAAAACCTCCATGGCCTCGAGATTCCGCTCCCTTCATGAAGGGGCCGTCATGCACAGAAACTCCAACCTGAGCCAACGTCGGATCCTCGCCCTGACTTCAGATGCATGACATATTGGTTCAAATCTGCAGGGGGTACCTGCCGTGCCCTCACCCTGAATCCGAAGTCTAGCTTGTGTTCTCAGACTTCCGTCCTCACTCTCCTGGCCCCGAAGCCCTCATGTTTGGCAATTCCGGACCGACAATGAAGCACTCTGCCTGCCCTCTAGAAAAAATATATTGCCTAATGAGCTGACCAGGCAGCTTAAATGAAGATAAACCTACACGGCACTCGAATGTACCCAAATTATATAGTCTAACCTGGGCACTAATGCACTGTCTGACACAACCTGAGCCCGGACCGGCTGACCAACACCCAGACAGCTGACCGCACCCTGAGCACATCAGAACCGCCCTGGCCTTAGGTCATCATCTCTTCCCTACCTCAGTTTTCAGGCTTCAGAACCTAGTCCTTAACTCCAATCACTGCCCACGGGTGACTGTGATGCAGAAATCAGAACTCTTCCTGACCCATGGCAAGAAACCTTGTGGTTGGAATGTTGTCCAACGTTCAGTGTAGGAGAAAACAGCATTCACCCTGAGGCCCCGCCCATTCTTGAGTGCGACAAGAGCATAAACACGCATTGTGACCTCAGCGTGAGTCCTGTCCTCTAGTAAGTCCTCTCAGTGGCTGGACCATTAGATGTCATAATGGGCTTGACATGTTCCTAGTCCCCAATTTTTAACCAGATTTCTGGTTGTCCAGTCGCCCCACCCCAGGGCTCTACTCTGGAATCCCTCATTTGGTGGGACATCTGAGGTTGAAAAACAAAATGAAACAAATCGACAACAACAACAACAAAACGGACTTCTTCCATCCCCAGAATGACCGCAAACTCTTTGGACGGGACCGAACCCCCAGAGAGTAAGACTCGTCCATTTCCCATGAAGTCACCCGGCAATTTCACGACCATGAGTGACACGATATCCAGAGACAAAAACTTGAGCAAGAGCCTCACACTCGCCCTTTTTTCATATCCCGAAGTGTTCTCCTCATGGTCTGTAGATCAGTCCTGCCATACCTATGACCCAAAACATAAGCCGAGTTTGTGTTTTCAGACAACTGTCCAAACAGCTCTGGCCTACACACCCTACAGGCTCAGGGCCCTGGAGCCAAACCTGAGGACTGTACTTGCCCTCTCCAAGGGAATTGTATGTGCCCATTCCAATGGCCACAACCCTACTAATAGGATAACCTCCAAAGTCCCTGAGGCCATCCCAAGAGTTGTGGCTTCCCAGGACAAACAGGGGCAATCTGAGCCCATCTGAGCACCTACCTGCACTCAGACCCGTAGACTGATGTCCCCAGAGGTAAAAAGGAACGAACAGGCCCCTAGGCACTAATCGGATCCATTGCTTTGGTTTCCAGGCATCTCTCCTCAGAGGCCTGGATTTCAATACCAGCATATGGCTGTTTCTTGACTCACCCATCAGAACAAATCTCATCTACACATGGGAAACATGCACGTTGGAGCTGTGTCAAAGCCTCTGTTTAGGAGAACCCTTCAGGGCCCCAGGGCCACCGCTTCATTCCAAGGTCTCCATAGACACAAAAACATATTAGGACACATCCACAGGAGAGTCCATTAAACTCAGCCTCCTCGGTTGCCCCCCACATCCAGCAGATCTAACCTGTCTTGTTGCTTGGAGACAATTGGAATGCGAGGTGGGCTACCCAGCCATCCATCCTTAGAACCCTGCTCGGAATCCTTGGCCTGGAGCCAACCAACAGATCTCAATTGTCCTGCAGAAGAATCTTTGCAGTTTGGAGCTTCTCAC
>NW_028134998.1:0-112000 GCF_964662115.1 Mustela nivalis
AATACTTCAGGGTCCCGGTGCCACCTCCCCATTCCAAGGCCCTCATGGAAACAAACACACGTTAGGACCCATCCTCTGGAAAGTGCATTTCAACTCAGCAACCACGGTTGCTCCCGCAGATCCATTAGATCTATACTGTGTTGTTGCTAGGAGCAATTGGAAGGCGAGGCGGACTTCCCAGGCATCCATCCTCGAACGGTGCTCTGGAGACATTCCATATGGGATGTCCTGGAGCTGTCCAACAGGTCTCAATTGTCCCGCAGAAGGAATCCTTGAAGGGGGCATCCCACATCTCCCAACGTGGAAAACCTCCATGGCCTCAAGATTCCGCTCCCTTCATGAAGGGGCCATCATGCACAGAAACTCCAACCTGAGCCAACGTCGGATCCTCGCCCTGACTTCAGATGCAAGAGATATTGGTTCAGATCTGCAGGGGGGTACCTGCCGTGCCCTCACCCTGCATGCGAAGTCTAGCTTGTGTTCTCAGACTTCCGTCCTCACTCTCCTGGCCCCGAAGCCCTCAAGTTTGGCAATTCCGGACCGACAATGAAGCACTCTGCCTGCCCTCTAGAAAAAATATATTGCCTAATGAGCAGCCCAGGTAGCTTAAATGAAGATAAACCTACACGGCACTCGAATGTACCCAAATTATATAGTCTAACATGGGCACTAATGCACTGTCTGACACAACCTGAGCCCGGACCTGCTGACCAACACCCAGACAGCTGACCGCACCCTGAGCACATCAGACCCGCCCTGGCCTTAGGTCATCATCTCTTCCCTACCTCAGTTTTCAGGCTTCAGAACCTAGACCTTATCTCCAATCACTGCCCACGGGTGACTGTGATGCAGAAATCAGAACTCTTCCTGACCCATGGCAAGAAACCTTGTGGTTGGCATGTTGTCCAATGTTCAGTGTAGGAGAAAAGAGCATTCACCCTGAGGCCCAGCCCATTCTTGAGTGAGACGAGAGCATAAACACGCATTGTAACCTCAGCGTGAGTCCTGTCCTCTAGTAAGTCCTCTCAGTGGCTGGACCATTAGATGTCATAATGGGCTTGACATGTCCCTAGTCCCCAATTTTTAACCAGATTTCTGGTTGTCCAGTTGCCCCACCTCAGGGCTCTACTCTGGAATCCCTCATTTGGTGGGACATCTGAGGTTGAAAAACAAAATGAAACAAATCAACAACAACAAAAAAACGGACTTCTTTCATCCCCAGAATGACCCCCAACTCTTTGGACGGGACCGAACCCCCAGAGAGTAAGACTCGTCCATTTCCCATGAAGTCACCCGGCAGTTTCACGACTATGAGTGACACGATATCCAGAGACAAAAACTTGAGCAAGAGCCTCACACTCGCCCTTTTTTCACATCCCGAAGTGTTCTCCTCATGGTCTGTAGATCAGTCCTGCCATACCTATGACCCAAAACACAAGCCGAGTTTGTGTTTTCAGACAACTGTCCAAACAGCTCTGGCCTACACACCCTACAGGCTCAGGGCCCTGGAGCCAAACCTGAGGACTGTACTTGCCCTCTCCAAGGGAATTGTATGTGCCCATTCCAATGGCCACAACCCTATTAGTAGGATAACCTCCAAATTCCCTGAGGCCATCCCAAGAGTTGTGGCTTCCCAGGACAAACAGGGGCAATCTGAACCCATCTGAGCACTGACCTGCACTCAGACCTGTAGACTGATGTCCCCAGAGGTAAAAAGGAACGAACAGTCCCCTAGGCACTAATCGGATCCATTGCTTTGGTTTCCAGAGGCCTGTATTTCAATACCAGCATATGGCTTTTTCTTGACTCACCCATCAGAACAAATCTCATCTACTCATGGGAAACATGCACGTTGGAGTTGTGTCAAAGCCTCTGTTTAGGAGAACCCTTCAGGGCCCCAGGGCCACCGCTTCATTCCAAGGTCTCCATAGACACAAAAACATATTAGGACACATCCACAGGAGAGTCCATTTCAACACAGCCTCCTCGGTTGCCCGCCACATCCAGCAGATCTAACCTGTCTTGTTGCTTGGAGACAATTGGAATGCGAGGTGGGCTACCCAGCCATCCATCCTTAGAACCCTGCTCGGAATCGTTGGCCTGGAGCCAACCAACAGGTCTCAATTGTCCTGCAGAAGAATCTTTGCAGTTTGGAGCTTCTCACAACTCCCATCGTGGGAAAACCCCCATGTCCTCGTGATCCTACCCCCTTCAAGAAAGGGCCATCAGAGCAGAAAGTCCAACCTGAGCGATCGTCTGATCCTTGCCCTGACTTCAGATGCACGAGATCTCTATTGAGGTCTGTAGATTGTGCCTGCCATATCCTGACCCAGAATCCTAGGCCTAGCTTGGGTTCTCAGACTCCGTCCTCAGACTACTGGCCCACAAGCCCTCCAGTTGGGCAATCCAGAACTACAATGCCGCACTCTGCCTGCCCTACAGAAGTAAAACATTGCCCTCAGGGCTACCCCGAAACCCCAAATGAGGATCAACATGCAGGCCATTCGGCTGTACCCCACACATATAGGCTGACATGGGCACTATTTCCCCTTCTGAGCCAGCCTGAGCCTGGTCCTCCTGGTCCCACCCAGACAGCTGGCCGCACACTGAGCACATCGGACCCGCCATGGCCTTAGGTCGTCAACTCTTCCCAACTGCGGTTTTCAGGCTCCAGAACCTAGACCTTATCTCCAACCACTGCCCAGGGTTGAAAATGATGCAGAAATCAGAACTCTTTCCCCATGGCAAGAAACCTTGTGCTTGGCATGTTGTCCAACGTTCAGTGTAGTTGAAACAAGCGTGGCCCATGAGGCCCAGCCCATGCTTGCGGGCCACATTGGTCACAAACACACATTGTGACTCTCAGCCAGAGCCCAGTCCTCAGGTAAGGCCTCTCAGGGCCTATATGAAGAGACAGCATATTGGGCTTGCCATGCCCCTAGGCCCCAATTTTTAACCATAGTTCGGGTTGTCCCTTCACTCTTCCCCAGGTCTCTGCTTTGGAATTCCTCTTTTGGTGGGACTCCTGAGGTAACAAAGCTAAAAGGAGTCCTCCCATCCCACAGATTGACGAAAAACAATTGGGATCGGGCCAAATCCACAGAGAGGAAGATTCGTCCATGGCCCATGAGACTTCCCCAATATTCCACGGCCATCGCTGAAACAAAATCCAGAGACAAAAGCCGGAGCAAGCGCCTCAGACTCGCTCATTCTTCATATCCTGAAGAGTTCTTCTCATGGTTTGTAGATCGGGCGTGCCATACCTACGTCCCCAAACTTAAGCTGAGTTTGTGTTTTCAGTCTTCTGTCCTCAAAGTCCTGGGCCACACTCCCTCCAGGCTGGGGCCCCTGGAACCACATATTAGGACTGCCCCCACCCAATCCATGGGAATTCTGCCCATTCCATTGTCAAAATCGTACAAATTAGGAGAACCCTCCAAAGTCCCTGAGGCCCTCCCAATAGTGTAGGTCGCCCGGGACAAAAAAGGGCGGTGGATACCGGCTGTTCATCTACCTCCACTCATACCAAGAAGATTGAACCAGACAGGACCCGAGGCCATTATCGGATCCATTGCTTTGGTTTACAGGCATGTCTCCTCAAAAGCCTGGATTCCAATACCAGCAGAGGGGATTTCCTGAGGCACCCATCAGAACAAATCTCGTCTCCACAAGGAAACTTGTGCATGGGAGCTATGCCAAAGCTTAGGAGAATACTTCAAGGTCCCAGTGCCACCTCCCCATTCCAAGGCCCTCATGGACACAAACACACGTTAGGTCCCATTCTCTGGAAAGTGCATTTCAACTCAGCCACCCCGGTTGCTCACGCAGTTCCATTAGATCTAAACTGTCTTTTTGCTAGGAGACAATTGGAAGGTGAGGCGGACTTCCCAGGCATCCATCCTCGAACGGTGCTATGGAGTCATTCCATATGTGATGTCCTGGAGCTGTCCAACAGGTCTCAATTGTCCCGCAGAAGGAATCCTTGAAGGGGGCATCCCACATCTCCCAACGTGGAAAACCTCCATGGCCTCGAGATTCCGCTCCCTTCATGAAGGGGACGTCATGCACAGAAACTCCAACCTGAGCCAACTTCGGATCCTCGCCCTGACTTCAGATGCATGAGATATTGGTTCAGATCTGCAGGGGGTACCTGCCGTGCCCTCACCCTAAATCCGAAGTCTAGCTTGTGTTCTCAGACTTCCGCCCTCACTCTCCTGGCCCCGAAGCCCTCAAGTTTGGCAATTCCGGACCGACAATGAAGCACTCTGCCTGCCCTCTAGAAAAAATATATTGCCTAATGAGCAGCCCAGGCAGCTTAAATGAAGATAAACCTACACGGCACTCGAATGTACCCAAATTATATAGTCTAACCTGGGCACTAATGCACTGTCTGACACATCCTGAGCCCGGACCTGCTGACCAACACCCAGACAGCTGACCGCACCCTGAGCACATCAGACCCGCCCTGGCCTTAGGTCATCATCTCTTCCCTACTTCAGTTTTCAGACTTCAGAACCTAGACCTTATCTCCAATCACTGCCCACGGGTGACTGTGATGCAGAAATCAGAACTCTTCCTGACCCATGGCAAGAAACCTTGTGGTTGGCATGTTGTCCAACGTTCAGTGTAGGAGAAACCAGCATTCACCCTGAGGCCCCGCCCATTCTTGAGTGCGACGAGAGCATAAACACGCATTGTGACCTCAGCGTGAGTCCTGTCCTCTAGTAAGTCCTCTCAGTGGCTGGACAATTAGATGTCATAATGGGCTTGACATGTCCGTAGGCCCCAATTTTTAACCAGATTTCTGGTTGTCCAGTCGCCCCACCCCAGGGCTCTACTCTGGAATCCCTCATTTGGTGGGACATCTGAGGTTGAAAAACAAAATGAAACAAATCGACAACAACAACAAAAAAACGGACTTCTTCCATTCCAAGAATGGCCCCAAACTCTTTGGAGGGGAACGAACCCCCAGAGAGTAAGACTCGTCCATTTCCCATGAAGTCACCCGGCAATTTCACGACCATGAGTGATACGATATCCAGAGACAAAAACTTGAGCAAGAGCCTCACACTCGCCCTTTTTTCATATCCCGAAGTGTTCTCCTCATGGTCTGTAGATCAGTCCTGCCATACCTATGACCCAAAACATAAGCCGAGTTTGTGTTTTCAGACAACTGTCCAAACAGCTCTGGCCTACACACCCTACAGGCTCAGGGTCCTGGAGCCAAACCTGAGGACTGTACTTGCCCTCTCCAAGGGAATTGTATGTGCCCATTCCAATGGCCACAACCCTACTAGTAGGATAACCTCCAAAGTCCCTGAGGCCATCCCAAGAGTTGTGGCTTCCCAGGACAAACAGGGGCAATCTGAGCCCATCTGAGCACCTACCTGCACTCAGACCCGTAGACTGATGTCCCCAGAGGTAAAAAGGAACGAACAGGCCCCTAGGCACTAATCGGATCCATTGCTTTGGTTTCCAGGCATCTCTCCTCAGAGGCCTGGATTTCAATACCAGCATATGGCTGTTTCTTGACTCACCCATCAGAACAAATCTCATCTACACATGGGAAACATGCACGTTGGAGCTGTGTCAAAGCCTCTGTTTAGGAGAACCCTTCAGGGCCCCAGGGCCACCGCTTCATTCCAAGGTCTCCATAGACACAAAAACATATTAGGACACATCCACAGGAGGGTCCATTTCAACTCAGCCTCCTCGGTTGCCCCCTCATCCAGCAGATCTTACCTGTCTTGTTGCTTGGAGACAATTGGAATGCGAGGTGGGCTACCCAGCCATCCATCCTTAGAACCCTGCTCAGAATCGTTGGCCTGGAGCCAACCAACAGGTCTCAATTGTCCTGCAGAAGAATCTTTGCAGTTTGGAGCTTCTCACAACTCCCATCGTGGGAAAACCCCCATGTCCTCGTGATCCAACCCCCTTCAAGAAAGGGCCATCAGGGCAGAAAGTCCAACCTGAGCGATCGTCTGATCCATGCCCTGACTTCAGATGCACGAGATCTCTATTGAGGTCTGTAGATTGTGCCTGCCATATCCTCACCCAGAAACCTAGGCCTAGCTTGGTTTCTCAGACTCCGTCCTCAGACTACTGGCCCACAAGCCCTCCAGTTGGGCAATCCAGAACTACAATGCCGCACTCTGCCTGCCCTACAGAAGCAAAATATTGCCCTCAGGGCTAGCCCGAAACCCCAAATGAGGATCAACCTGCAGGCCATTCGGCTGTACCCCAAACATATAGGCTGACCTGGGCACTATTTCCCCTTCTGACCCAGCCTGAGCCTGGACCTCCTAGTCCCACCCAGACAGCTGGCCGCACACTGAGCACATCGGACCCGCCATGGCCTTAGGTCGTCATCTCTTCCCAACTGCGGTTTTCAGGCTCCAGAACCTAGACCTTATCTCCAACCACTGCCCAGGGTTGAAAATGATGCAGAAATCAGAACTCTTTCCCCATGGCAAGAAACCTTGTGGTTGGCATGTTGTCCAACGTTCAGTGTAGTTGAAACAAGCGTGGCCCATGAGGCCCAGCCCATGCTTGCGGGCCACATTGGTCACAAACACACATTGTACCCTCAGCCTGAGCCCAGTACTAAGGTAAGGCCTCTCAGGGCCTATATGAAGAGACAGCATATTGGGCTTGCCATGCCCCTAGGCCCCAATTTTTAACCATAGTTCGGGTTGTCCCTTCACTCTTCCCCAGGGCTCTGCTTTGGAATTCCTCTTTTGGTGGGACACCTGAGGTAACAAACCTGAAAGGAGTCCTCCCATCCCACAGATTGACGAAAAACAATTGGGATCGGGCCAAATCCACAGAGAGGAAGATTCGTCCATGGCCCATGAGACCTCCCCAACATTCCACGGCCATCGCTGAAACAAAATCCAGAGACAAAAGCCTGAGCAAGCGCCTCAGACTCGCTCATTCTTCATATCCTGAAGAGTTCTTCTCATGGTTTGTAGATCGGGCATGCCATACCTACGTCCCCAAACTTAAGCTGAGTTTGTGTTTTCAGTCTTCTGTCCTCAAAGTCCTGGGCCACACTCCCTCCAGGCTGGGGCCCCTGGAGCCACACATTAGGACTGCCCCCACCCAATCCATGGGAATTCTGCCCATTCCATTGTCAAAAATCGTACAAATTAGGAGAACCCTCCAAAGTCCCTGAGGCCATCCAAATAGTGTAGGTCTCCCAGGACAAAAAAAGGGCCGATGATACCGGCTGAGCATCTACCTCCACTCATCTACCTCCACTCATACCAAGGAGATTGAACCAGACAGGACCCGAGGCCATTATCGGATCCAATGCTTTGGTTTACAGGCATGTCTCCTCAAAAGCCTGGATTCCAATACCAGCAGAGGGGATTTCCTGAGGCACCCATCAGAACAAATCTCGTCTCCACAAGGAAACTTGTGCATGGGAGCTATGCCAAAGCTTAGGAGAATACTTCAGGGTCCCGGTGCCACCTCCCCATTCCAAGGCCCTCATGGACACAAACACACGTTAGGACCCATCCTCTGGAAAGTGCATTTCAACTCAGCCACCCCGGTTGCTCCCGCAGATCCATTAGATCTAAACTGTCTTGTTGCTAGGAGACAATTGGAAGGCGAGGCAGACTTCCCAGGCATCCATCCTCGAACGGTGCTCTGGAGTCATTCCATATGGGATGTCCTGGAGCTGTCCAACAGGTCTCAATTGTCCCGCAGAAGGAATCCTTGAAGGGGGCATCCCACATCTCCCAACGTGGAAAACCTCCATGGCCTCGAGATTCCGCTCCCTTCATGAAGGGGCCGTCATGCACAGAAACTCCAACCTGAGCCAACGTCGGATCCTCGCCCTGACTTCAGATGCATGAGATATTGGTTCAGATCTGCAGGGGGTACCTGCCGTGCCCTCACCCTAAATCCGAAGTCTAGCTTGTGTTCTCAGACTTCCGCCCTCACTCTCCTGGCCCCGAAGCCCTCATGTTTGGCAATTCCGGACCGACAATGAAGCACTCTGCCTGCCCTCTAGAAAAAATATATTGCCTAATGAGCAGACCAGGCAGCTTAAATGAAGATAAACCTACACGGCACTCGAATGTACCCAAATTATATAGTCTAACCTGGGCACTAATGCACTGTCTGACACAACCTGAGCCCGGACCTGCTGACCAACACCCAGACAGCTGACCGCACCCTGAGCACATCAGACCCGCCCTGGCCTTAGGTCATCATCTCTTCCCTACTTCAGTTTTCAGACTTCAGAACCTAGACCTTATCTCCAATCACTGCCCACGGGTGACTGTGATGCAGAAATCAGAACTCTTCCTGACCCATGGCAAGAAACCTTGTGGTTGGCATGTTGTCCAACGTTCAGTGTAGGAGAAACCAGCATTCACCCTGAGGCCCCGCCCATTCTTGAGTGCGACGAGAGCATAAACACGCATTGTGACCTCAGCGTGAGTCCTGTCCTCTAGTAAGTCCTCTCAGTGGCTGGACAATTAGATGTCATAATGGGCTTGACATGTCCGTAGGCCCCAATTTTTAACCAGATTTCTGGTTGTCCAGTCGCCCCACCCCAGGGCTCTACTCTGGAATCCCTCATTTGGTGGGACATCTGAGGTTGAAAAACAAAATGAAACAAATCGACAACAACAACAAAAAAACGGACTTCTTCCATTCCAAGAATGGCCCCAAACTCTTTGGAGGGGAACGAACCCCCAGAGAGTAAGACTCGTCCATTTCCCATGAAGTCACCCGGCAATTTCACGACCATGAGTGATACGATATCCAGAGACAAAAACTTGAGCAAGAGCCTCACACTCGCCCTTTTTTCATATCCCGAAGTGTTCTCCTCATGGTCTGTAGATCAGTCCTGCCATACCTATGACCCAAAACATAAGCCGAGTTTGTGTTTTCAGACAACTGTCCAAACAGCTCTGGCCTACACACCCTACAGGCTCAGGGTCCTGGCGCCAAACCTGAGGACTGTACTTGCCCTCTCCAAGGGAATTGTATGTGCCCATTCCAATGGCCACAACCCTACTAGTAGGATAACCTCCAAAGTCCCTGAGGCCATCCCAAGAGTTGTGGCTTCCCAGGACAAACAGGGGCAATCTGAGCCCATCTGAGCACCTACCTGCACTCAGACCCGTAGACTGATGTCCCCAGAGGTAAAAAGGAACGAACAGGCCCCTAGGCACTAATCGGATCCATTGCTTTGGTTTCCAGGCATCTCTCCTCAGAGGCCTGGATTTCAATACAAGCATATGGCTGTTTCTTGACTCACCCATCAGAACAAATCTCATCTACACATGGGAAACATGCACGTTGAAGCTGTGTCAAAGCCTCTGTTTAGGAGAACCCTTCAGGGCCCCAGGGCCACCGCTTCATTCCAAGGTCTCCATAGACACAAAAACATATTAGGACACATCCACAGGAGGGTCCATTTCAACTCAGCCTCCTCGGTTGCCCCCTCATCCAGCAGATCTAACCTGTCTTGTTGCTTGGAGACAATTGGAATGCGAGGTGGGCTACCCAGCCATCCATCCTTAGAACCCTGCTCGGAATCGTTGGCCAGGAGCCAACCAACAGTTCTCAATTGTCCTGCAGAAGAATCTTTGCAGTTTGGAGCTTCTCACAACTCCCATCGTGGGAAAACCCCCATGTCCTCGTGATCCAACCCCCTTCAAGAAAGGGCCATCAGGGCAGAAAGTCCAACCTGAGCGATCGTCTGATCCTTGCCCTGACTTCAGATGCACGAGATCTCGATTGAGGTCTGTTGACTGTGCCTGCCATATCCTAACCCAGAAACCAAGGCCTAGCTTGGGTTCTCAGACTCCGTCCTCAGACTACTGGCCCACAAGCCCTCCAGTTGGGCAATCCAGAACTACAATGCCGCACTCTGCCTGCCCTACAGAAGCAAAATATTGCCCTCAGGGCTAGCCCGAAACCCCAAATGAGGATCAACCTGCAGGCCATTCGGCTGTACCCCAAACATATAGGCTGACCTGGGCACTATTTCCCCTTCTGACCCAGCCTGAGCCTGGACCTCCTGGTCCCACCCAGACAGCTGGCCGCACACTGAGCACATCGGACCCGCCATGGCCTTAGGTCGTCATCTCTTCCCAACTGCGGTTTTCAGGCTCCAGAACCTAGACCTTATCTCCAACCACTGCCCAGGGTTGAAAATGATGCAGAAATCAGAACTCTTTCCCCATGGCAAGAAACCTTGTGGTTGGCATGTTGTCCAACGTTCAGTGTAGTTGAAACAAGCGTGGCCCATGAGGCCCAGCCCATGCTTGCGGGCCACATTGGTCACAAACACACATTGTACCCTCAGCCTGAGCCCAGTACTAAGGTAAGGCCTCTCAGGGCCTATATGAAGAGACAGCATATTGGGCTTGCCATGCCCCTAGGCCCCAATTTTTAACCATAGTTCGGGTTGTCCCTTCACTCTTCCCCAGGGCTCTGCTTTGGAATTCCTCTTTTGGTGGGACACCTGAGGTAACAAACCTGAAAGGAGTCCTCCCATCCCACAGATTGACGAAAAACAATTGGGATCGGGCCAAATCCACAGAGAGGAAGATTCGTCCATGGCCCATGAGACCTCCCCAACATTCCACGGCCATCGCTGAAACAAAATCCAGAGACAAAAGCCTGAGCAAGCGCCTCAGACTCGCTCATTCTTCATATCCTGAAGAGTTCTTCTCATGGTTTGTAGATCGGGCATGCCATACCTACGTCCCCAAACTTAAGCTGAGTTTGTGTTTTCAGTCTTCTGTCCTCAAAGTCCTGGGCCACACTCCCTCCAGGCTGGGGCCCCTGGAGCCACACATTAGGACTGCCCCCACCCAATCCATGGGAATTCTGCCCATTCCATTGTCAAAAATCGTACAAATTAGGAGAACCCTCCAAAGTCCCTGAGGCCATCCCAATAGTGTAGGTCTCCCAGGACAAAAAAAGGGCCGTTGATACCGGATGAGCATCTACCTCCACTCATCTACCTTCACTCATACCAAGAAGATTGAACCAGACAGGACCCGAGGCCATTATCGGATCCATTGCTTTGGTTTACAGGCATGTCTCCTCAAAAGCCTGGATTCCAATACCAGCAGAGGGGATTTCCTGAGGCACCCATCAGAACAAATCTCGTCTCCACAAGGAAACTTGTGCATGGGAGCTATGCCAAAGCTTAGGAGAATACTTCAGGGTCCCGGTGCCACCTCCCCATTCCAAGGCCCTCATGGACACAAACACACGTTAGGACCCATCCTCTGGAAAGTGCATTTCAACTCAGCCACCCCGGTTGCTCCCGCAGATCCATTAGATCTAAACTGTCTTGTTGCTAGGAGACAATTGGAAGGCGAGGCAGACTTCCCAGGCATCCATCCTCGAACGGTGCTCTGGAGTCATTCCATATGGGATGTCCTGGAGCTGTCCAACAGGTCTCAATTGTCCCGCAGAAGGAATCCTTGAAGGGGGCATCCCACATCTCCCAACGTGGAAAACCTCCATGGCCTCGAGATTCCGCTCCCTTCATGAAGGGGCCGTCATGCACAGAAACTCCAACCTGAGCCAACGTCGGATCCTCGCCCTGACTTCAGATGCATGAGATATTGGTTCAGATCTGCAGGGGGTACCTGCCGTGCCCTCACCCTAAATCCGAAGTCTAGCTTGTGTTCTCAGACTTCCGCCCTCACTCTCCTGGCCCCGAAGCCCTCAAGTTTGGCAATTCCGGACCGACAATGAAGCACTCTGCCTGCCCTCTAGAAAAAATATATTGCCTAATGAGCTGCCCAGGCAGCTTAAATGAAGATAAACCTACACGGCACTCGAATGTACCCAAATTATATAGTCTAACCTGGGCACTAATGCAGTGTCTGACACAACCTGAGCCCGGACCTGCTGACCAACACCCAGACAGCTGACCGCACCCTGAGCACATCAGACCCGCCCTGGCCTTAGGTCATCATCTCTTCCCTACTTCAGTTTTCAGACTTCAGAACCTAGACCTTATCTCCAATCACTGCCCACGGGTGACTGTGATGCAGAAATCAGAACTCTTCCTGACCCATGGCAAGAAACCTTGTGGTTGGCATGTTGTCCAACGTTCAGTGTAGGAGAAACCAGCATTCACCCTGAGGCCCCGCCCATTCTTGAGTGCGACGAGAGCATAAACACGCATTGTGACCTCAGCGTGAGTCCTGTCCTCTAGTAAGTCCTCTCAGTGGCTGGACAATTAGATGTCATAATGGGCTTGACATGTCCGTAGGCCCCAATTTTTAACCAGATTTCTGGTTGTCCAGTCGCCCCACCCCAGGGCTCTACTCTGGAATCCCTCATTTGGTGGGACATCTGAGGTTGAAAAACAAAATGAAACAAATCGACAACAACAACAAAAAAACGGACTTCTTCCATTCCCAGAATGGCCCCAAACTCTTTGGAGGGGAACGAACCCCCAGAGAGTAAGACTCGTCCATTTCCCATGAAGTCACCCGGCAATTTCACGACCATGAGTGATACGATATCCAGAGACAAAAACTTGAGCAAGAGCCTCACACTCGCCCTTTTTTCATATCCCGAAGTGTTCTCCTCATGGTCTGTAGATCAGTCCTGCCATACCTATGACCCAAAACATAAGCCGAGTTTGTGTTTTCAGACAACTGTCCAAACAGCTCTGGCCTACACACCCTACAGGCTCAGGGTCCTGGCGCCAAACCTGAGGACTGTACTTGCCCTCTCCAAGGGAATTGTATGTGCCCATTCCAATGGCCACAACCCTACTAGTAGGATAACCTCCAAAGTCCCTGAGGCCATCCCAAGAGTTGTGGCTTCCCAGGACAAACAGGGGCAATCTGAGCCCATCTGAGCACCTACCTGCACTCAGACCCGTAGACTGATGTCCCCAGAGGTAAAAAGGAACGAACAGGCCCCTAGGCACTAATCGGATCCATTGCTTTGGTTTCCAGGCATCTCTCCTCAGAGGCCTGGATTTCAATACCAGCATATGGCTGTTTCTTGACTCACCCATCAGAACAAATCTCATCTACACATGGGAAACATGCACGTTGGAGCTGTGTCAAAGCCTCTGTTTAGGAGAACCCTTCAGGGCCCCAGGGCCACCGCTTCATTCCAAGGTCTCCATAGACACAAAAACATATTAGGACACATCCACAGGAGGGTCCATTTCAACCTAGCCTCCTCGGTTGCCCCCTCATCCAGCAGATCTAACCTGTCTTGTTGCTTGGAGACAATTGGAATGCGAGGTGGGCTACCCAGCCATCCATCCTTAGAACCCTGCTCGGAATCGTTGGCCAGGAGCCAACCAACAGTTCTCAATTGTCCTGCAGAAGAATCTTTGCAGTTTGGAGCTTCTCACAACTCCCATCGTGGGAAAACCCCCATGTCCTCGTGATCCAACCCCCTTCAAGAAAGGGCCATCAGGGCAGAAAGTCCAACCTGAGCGATCGTCTGATCCTTGCCCTGACTTCAGATGCACGAGATCTCGATTGAGGTCTGTTGACTGTGCCTGCCATATCCTAACCCAGAAACCTAGGCCTAGCTTGGGTTCTCAGACTCCGTCCTCAGACTACTGGCCCACAAGCCCTCCAGTTGGGCAATCCAGAACTACAATGCCGCACTCTGCCTGCCCTACAGAAGCAAAATATTGCCCTCAGGGCTAGCCCGAAACCCCAAATGAGGATCAACCTGCAGGCCATTCGGCTGTACCCCAAACATATAGGCTGACCTGGGCACTATTTCCCCTTCTGACCCAGCCTGAGCCTGGACCTCCTGGTCCCACCCAGACAGCTGGCCGCACACTGAGCACATCGGACCCGCCATGGCCTTAGGTCGTCATCTCTTCCCAACTGCGGTTTTCAGGCTCCAGAACCTAGACCTTATCTCCAACCACTGCCCAGGGTTGAAAATGATGCAGAAATCAGAACTCTTTCCCCATGGCAAGAAACCTTGTGGTTGGCATGTTGTCCAACGTTCAGTGTAGTTGAAACAAGCGTGGCCCATGAGGCCCAGCCCATGCTTGCGGGCCACATTGGTCACAAACACACATTGTACCCTCAGCCTGAGCCCAGTACTAAGGTAAGGCCTCTCAGGGCCTATATGAAGAGACAGCATATTGGGCTTGCCATGCCCCTAGGCCCCAATTTTTAACCATAGTTCGGGTTGTCCCTTCACTCTTCCCCAGGGCTCTGCTTTGGAATTCCTCTTTTGGTGGGACACCTGAGGTAACAAACCTGAAAGGAGTCCTCCCATCCCACAGATTGACGAAAAACAATTGGGATCGGGCCAAATCCACAGAGAGGAAGATTCGTCCATGGCCCATGAGACCTCCCCAACATTCCACGGCCATCGCTGAAACAAAATCCAGAGACAAAAGCCTGAGCAAGCGCCTCAGACTCGCTCATTCTTCATATCCTGAAGAGTTCTTCTCATGGTTTGTAGATCGGGCATGCCATACCTACGTCCCCAAACTTAAGCTGAGTTTGTGTTTTCAGTCTTCTGTCCTCAAAGTCCTGGGCCACACTCCCTCCAGGCTGGGGCCCCTGGAGCCACACATTAGGACTGCCCCCACCCAATCCATGGGAATTCTGCCCATTCCATTGTCAAAAATCGTACAAATTAGGAGAACCCTCCAAAGTCCCTGAGGCCATCCCAATAGTGTAGGTCTCCCAGGACAAAAAAAGGGCCGTTGATACCGGCTGAGCATCTACCTCCACTCATCTACCTCCACTCATACCAAGAAGATTGAACCAGACAGGACCCGAGGCCATTATCGGATCCATTGCTTTGGTTTACAGGCATGTCTCCTCAAAAGCCTGGATTCCAATACCAGCAGAGGGGATTTCCTGAGGCACCCATCAGAACAAATCTCGTCTCCACAAGGAAACTTGTGCATGGGAGCTATGCCAAAGCTTAGGAGAATACTTCAGGGTCCCGGTGCCACCTCCCCATTCCAAGGCCCTCATGGACACAAACACACGTTAGGACCCATCCTCTGGAAAGTGCATTTCAACTCAGCCACCCCGGTTGCTACCGCAGATCCATTAGATCTAAACTGTCTTGTTGCTAGGAGACAATTGGAAGGCGAGGCAGACTTCCCAGGCATCCATCCTCGAACGGTGCTCTGGAGTCATTCCATATGGGATGTCCTGGAGCTGTCCAACAGGTCTCAATTGTCCCGCAGAAGGAATCCTTGAAGGGGGCATCCCACATCTCCCAACGTGGAAAACCTCCATGGCCTCGAGATTCCGCTCCCTTCATGAAGGGGCCGTCATGCACAGAAACTCCAACCTGAGCCAACGTCGGATCCTCGCCCTGACTTCAGATGCATGAGATATTGGTTCAGATCTGCAGGGGGTACCTGCCGTGCCCTCACCCTGAATCCGAAGTCTAGCTTGTGTTCTCAGACTTCCGTCCTCACTCTCCTGGCCCCGAAGCCCTCAAGTTTGGCAATTCCGGACCGACAATGAAGCACTCTGCCTGCCCTCTAGAAAAAATATATTGCCTAATGAGCAGCCCAGGCAGCTTAAATGAAGATAAACCTACACGGCACTCGAATGTACCCAAATTATATAGTCTAACCTGGGCACTAATGCAGTGTCTGACACAACCTGAGCCCGGACCTGCTGACCAACACCCAGACAGCTGACCGCACGCTGAGCACATCAGACCCGCCATGGCCTTAGGTCATCATCTCTTCCCTACCTCAGTTTTCAGGCTTCAGAACCTAGACCTTATCTCCAATCACTGCCCACGGGTGACTGTGATGCAGAAATCAGAACTCTTCCTGACCCATGGCAAGAAACCTTGTGGTTGGCATGTTGTCCAACGTTCAGTGTAGGAGAAACCAGCATTCTCCCTGAGGCCGCGCCCATTCTTGAGTGCGAGGAGAGCATAAACACGCATTGTGACCTCCGCGTGAGTCCTGTCCTCTAGTAAGTCCTCTCAGTGGCTGGACCATTAGATGTCATAATGGGCTTGACATGTCCCTAGTCCCCAATTTTTAACCAGATTTCTGGTTGTCCAGTCGCCCCACCCCAGGGCTCTCCTCTGGAATCCCTCATTTGGTGGGACATCGGAGGTTGAAAAACAAAATGAAACAAATCGACAACAACAACAAAAAAACGGACTTCTTCCATCCCCAGAATGACCCCAAACTCTTTGTACGGGACCGAACCCCCAGAGAGTAAGACTCGTCCATTTCCCATGAAGTCACCCGGCAATTTCACGACCATGAGTGACACGATATCCAGAGACAAAAACTTGAGCAAGAGCCTCACACTCGCCCTTTTTTCATATCCCGAAGTGTTCTCCTCATGGTCTGTAGATCAGTCCTGCCATACCTATGACCCAAAACATAAGCCGAGTTTGTGTTTTCAGACAACTGTCCAAACAGCTCTGGCCTACACACCCTACAGGCTCAGGGCCCTGGAGCCAAACCTGAGGACTGTACTTGCCCTCTCCAAGGGAATTGTATGTGCCCATTCCAATGGCCACAACCCTACTAGTAGGATAACCTCCAAAGTCCCTGAGGCCATCCCAAGAGTTGTGGCTTCCCAGGACAAACAGGGGCAATCTGAGCCCATCTGAGCACCTACCTGCACTCAGACCCGTAGACTGATGTCCCCAGAGGTAAAAAGGAACGAACAGGCCCCTAGGCACTAATCGGATCCATTGCTTTGGTTTCCAGGCTTCTCTCCTCAGAGGCCTGGATTTCAATACCAGCATATGGCTGTTTCTTGACTCACCCATCAGAACAAATCTCATCTACACATGGGAAACATGCACGTTGGAGCTGTGTCAAAGCCTCTGTTTTGGAGAACCCTTCAGGGCCCCAGGGCCACCGCTTCATTCCAAGATCTCCATAGACACAAAAACATATTAGGACACATCCACAGGAGAGTCCATTTCAACTCAGCCTTCTCGGTTGCCCCCCACATCCAGCAGATCTAACCTGTCTTGTTGCTTGGAGACAATTGGAATGCGAGGTGGGCTACCCAGCCATCCATCCTTAGAACCCTGCTCGGAATCTTTGGCCTGGAGCCAACCAACAGGTCTCAATTGTCCTGCAGAAGAATCTTTGCAGTTTGGAGCTTCTCACAACTCCCATCGTGGGAAAACCCCCATGTCCTCGTGATCCAACCCCCTTCAAGAAAGGGCCATCAGGGCAGAAAGTCCAACCTGAGCGATCGTCTGATCCTTGCCCTGACTTCAGATGCACGAGATCTCGATTGAGGTCTGTTGACTGTGCCTGCCATATCCTCACCCAGAAACCTAGGCCTAGCTTGGGTTCTCAGACTCCGTCCTCAGACTACTGGCCCACAAGCCCTCCAGTTTGGCAATCCAGAACTACAATGCCGCACTCTGCCTACCCTACAGAAGTAAAATATTGCCCTCAGGGCTACCCCGAAACCCCAAATGAGGATCAAACTGCAGGCCATTCGGCTGTACCCCAAACATATAGGCTGACCTGGGCACTATTTCCCCTTCTGACCCAGCCTGAGCCTGGACCTCCTGGTCCCACCCAGACAGCAGGCCGCACACTGAGCACATCGGACCCGCCATGGCCTTAGGTCGTCATCTCTTCCCAACTGCGGTTTTCAGGCTCCAGAACCTAGACCTTATCTCCAACCACTGCCCAGGGTTGAAAATGATGCAGAAATCAGAACTCTTTCCCCATGGCAAGAAACCTTGTGCTTGGCATGTTGTCCAACGTTCAGTGTAGTTGAAACAAGCGTGGCCCATGAGGCCCAGCCCATGCTTGCGAGCCACATTGGTCACAAACACACATTGTGACCCTGAGCCTGAGCCCAGTCCTCAGGTAAGGCCTCTCAGGGCCTATATGAAGAGACAGCATATTGGGCTTGCCATGCCCCTAGGCCCCAATTTTTAACCATATTTCGGGTTGTCCCTTCACTCTTCCCCAGGGCTCTGCTTTGGAATTCCTCTTTTGGTGGGACACCTGAGGTAACAAACCTGAAAGGAGTCCTCCCATCCCACAGATTCACGAAAAACAATTGGGATCGGGCCAAATCCACAGAGAGGAAGATTCGTCCATGGCCCATGAGACCTCCCCAACATTCCACGGCCATCGCTGAAACAAAATCCAGAGACAAAAGCCTGACCAAGCGCCTCAGACTCGCTCATTCTTCATATCCTGAAGAGTTCTTCTCATGGTTTGTAGATCGGGCGTGCCATACCTACGTCCCCAAACTTAAGCTGAGTTTGTGTTTTCAGTCTTCTGTCCTCAAAGTCCTGGGCCACACTCCCTCCAGGCTGGGGCCCCTGGAGCCACACATTAGGACTGCCCCCACCCAATCCATGGGAATTCTGCCCATTCCATTGTCAAAAATCGTACAAATTAGGAGAACCCTCCAAAGTCCCTGAGGCCATCCCAATAGTGTAGGTCTCCCAGGACAAAAAAAGGGCCGTTGATACCGGCTGAGCATCTACCTCCACTCATCTACCTCCACTCATACCAAGAAGATTGAACCAGACAGGACCCGAGGCCATTATCGGATCCATTGCTTTGGTTTACAGGCATGTCTCCTCAAAAGCCTGGATTCCAATACCAGCAGAGGGGATTTCCTGAGGCACCCATCAGAACAAATCTCGTCTCCACAAGGAAACTTGTGCATGGGAGCTATGCCAAAGCTTAGGAGAATACTTCAGGGTCCCGGTGCAACCTCCCCATTCCAAGGCCCTCATGGACACAAACACACGTTAGGACCCATCCTCTGGAAAGTGCATTTCAACTCAGCCACCCCGGTTGCTCCCGCAGATCCATTAGATCTAAACTGTCTTGTTGCTAGGAGACAATTGGAAGGCGAGGCGGACTTCCCAGGCATCCATCCTCGAAAGGTGCTCTGGAGTCATTCCATATGGGATGTCCTGGAGCTGTCCAAGAGGTCTCAATTGTCCCGCAGAAGGAATCCTTGAAGGGGGCATCCCACATCTCCCAACGTGGAAAACCTCCATGGCCTCGAGATTCCGCTCCCTTCATGAAGCGGTCGTCATGCACAGACTCCAACCTGAGCCAACGTCGGATCCTCGCCCTGACTTCAGATGCATGAGATATTGGTTCAGATCTGCAGGGGGTACCTGCCGTGCCCTCACCCTGAATCCGAAGTCTAGCTTGTGTTCTCAGACTTCCGTCCTCACTCTCCTGGCCCCGAAGCCCTCAAGTTTGGCATTTCCGGACCGACAATGAAGCACTCTGCCTGCCCTCTAGAAAAAATATATTGCCTAATGAGCAGCCCAGGCAGCTTAAATGAAGATAAACCTACACGGCACTCGAATGTACCCAAATTATATAGTCTAACCTGGGCACTAATGCAGTGTCTGACACAACCTGAGCCCGGACCTGCTGACCAACACCCAGACAGCTGACCGCACCCTGAGCACATCAGACCCGCCCTGGCCTTAGGTCATCATGTCTTCCCTACCTCAGTTTTCAGGCGTCAGAACCTAGACCTTATCTCCAATCACTGCCCACGGGTGACTGTGATGCAGAAATCAGAACTCTTCCTGACCCATGGCAAGAAACCTTGTGGTTGGCATGTTGTCCAACGTTCAGTGTAGGAGAAACCAGCATTCTCCCTGAGGCCGCGCCCATTCTTGAGTGCGAGGAGAGCATAAACACGCATTGTGACCTCCGCGTGAGTCCTGTCCTCTAGTAAGTCCTCTCAGTGGCTGGACCATTAGATGTCATAATGGGCTTGACATGTCCCTAGTCCCCAATTTTTAACCAGATTTCTGGTTGTCCAGTCGCCCCACCCCAGGGCTCTCCTCTGGAATCCCTCATTTGGTGGGACATCGGAGGTTGAAAAACAAAATGAAACAAATCGACAACAACAACAAAAAAACGGACTTCTTCCATCCCCAGAATGACCCCAAACTCTTTGGACGGGACCGAACACCCAGAGAGTAAGACTCGTCCATTTCCCATGAAGTCACCCGGCAATTTCACGACCATGAGTGACACGATATCCAGAGACAAAAACTTGAGCAAGAGCCTCACACTCGCCCTTTTTTCATATCCCGAAGTGTTCTCCTCATGGTCTGTAGATCAGTCCTGCCATACCTATGACCCAAAACATAAGCCGAGTTTGTGTTTTCAGACAACTGTCCAAACAGCTCTGGCCTACACACCCTACAGGCTCAGGGCCCTGGAGCCAAACCTGAGGACTGTACTTGCCCTCTCCAAGGGAATTGTATGTGCCCATTCCAATGGCCACAACCCTACTAGTAGGATAACCTCCAAAGTCCCTGAGGCCATCCCAAGAGTTGTGGCTTCCCAGGACAAACAGGGGCAATCTGAGCCCATCTGAGCACCTACCTGCACTCAGACCCGTAGACTGATGTCCCCAGAGGTAAAAAGGAACGAACAGGCCCCTAGGCACTAATCGGATCCATTGCTTTGGTTTCCAGGCTTCTCTCCTCAGAGGCCTGGATTTCAATACCAGCATATGGCTGTTTCTTGACTCACCCATCAGAACAAATCTCATCTACACATGGGAAACATGCACGTTGGAGCTGTGTCAAAGCCTCTGTTTAGTAGAACCCTTCAGGGCCCCAGGGCCACCGCTTCATTCCAAGATCTCCATAGACACAAAAACATATTAGGACACATCCACAGGAGAGTCCATTTCAACTCAGCCTTCTCGGTTGCCCCCCACATCCAGCAGATCTAACCTGTCTTGTTGCTTGGAGACAATTGGAATGCGAGGTGGGCTACCCAGCCATCCATCCTTAGAACCCTGCTCGGAATCTTTGGCCTGGAGCCAACCAACAGGTCTCAATTGTCCTGCAGAAGAATCTTTGCAGTTTGGAGCTTCTCACAACTCCCATCGTGGGAAAACCCCCATGTCCTCGTGATCCAACCCCCTTCAAGAAAGGGCCATCAGGGCAGAAAGTCCAACCTGAGCGATCGTCTGATCCTTGCCCTGACTTCAGATGCACGAGATCTCGATTGAGGTCTGTTGACTGTGCCTGCCATATCCTCACCCAGAAACCTAGGCCTAGCTTGGGTTCTCAGACTCCGTCCTCAGACTACTGGCCCACAAGCCCTCCAGTTTGGCAATCCAGAACTACAATGCCGCACTCTGCCTACCCTACAGAAGTAAAATATTGCCCTCAGGGCTACCCCGAAACCCCAAATGAGGATCAAACTGCAGGCCATTCGGCTGTACCCCAAACATATAGGCTGACCTGGGCACTATTTCCCCTTCTGACCCAGCCTGAGCCTGGACCTCCTGGTCCCACCCAGACAGCAGGCCGCACACTGAGCACATCGGACCCGCCATGGCCTTAGGTCGTCATCTCTTCCCAACTGCGGTTTTCAGGCTCCAGAACCTAGACCTTATCTCCAACCACTGCCCAGGGTTGAAAATGATGCAGAAATCAGAACTCTTTCCCCATGGCAAGAAACCTTGTGCTTGGCATGTTGTCCAACGTTCAGTGTAGTTGAAACAAGCGTGGCCCATGAGGCCCAGCCCATGCTTGCGAGCCACATTGGTCACAAACACACATTGTGACCCTGAGCCTGAGCCCAGTCCTCAGGTAAGGCCTCTCAGGGCCTATATGAAGAGACAGCATATTGGGCTTGCCATGCCCCTAGGCCCCAATTTTTAACCATAGTTCGGGTTGTCCCTTCACTCTTCCCCAGGGCTCTGCTTTGGAATTCCTCTTTTGGTGGGACACCTGAGGTAACAAACCTGAAAGGAGTCCTCCCATCCCACAGATTCACGAAAAACAATTGGGATCGGGCCAAATCCACAGAGAGGAAGATTCGTCCATGGCCCATGAGACCTCCCCAACATTCCACGGCCATCGCTGAAACAAAATCCAGAGACAAAAGCCTGAGCAAGCGCCTCAGACTCGCTCATTCTTCATATCCTGAAGAGTTCTTCTCATGGTTTGTAGATCGGGCGTGCCATACCTACGTCCCCAAACTTAAGCTGAGTTTGTGTTTTCAGTCTTCTGTCCTCAAAGTCCTGGGCCACACTCCCTCCAGGCTGGGGCCCCTGGAGCCACACATTAGGACTGCCCCCACCCAATCCATGGGAATTCTGCCCATTCCATTGTCAAAAATCGTACAAATTAGGAGAACCCTCCAAAGTCCCTGAGGCCATCCCAATAGTGTAGGTCTCCCAGGACAAAAAAAGGGCCGTTGATACCGGCTGAGCATCTACCTCCACTCATCTACCTCCACTCATACCAAGAAGATTGAACCAGACAGGACCCGAGGCCATTATCGGATCCATTGCTTTGGTTTACAGGCATGTCTCCTCAAAAGCCTGGATTCCAATACCAGCAGAGGGGATTTCCTGAGGCACCCATCAGAACAAATCTCGTCTCCACAAGGAAACTTGTGCATGGGAGCTATGCCAAAGCTTAGGAGAATACTTCAGGGTCCCGGTGCCACCTCCCCATTCCAAGGCCCTCATGGACACAAACACACGTTAGGACCCATCCTCTGGAAAGTGCATTTCAACTCAGCCACCCCGGTTGCTCCCGCAGATCCATTAGATCTAAACTGTCTTGTTGCTAGGAGACAATTGGAAGACGAGGCGGACTTCCCAGGCATCCATCCTCGAAAGGTGCTCTGGAGTCATTCCATATGGGATGTCCTGGAGCTGTCCAACAGGTCTCAATTGTCCCGCAGAAGGAATCCTTGAAGGGGGCATCCCACATCTCCCAACGTGGAAAACCTCCATGGCCTCGAGATTCCGCTCCCTTCATGAAGCGGCCGTCATGCACAGACTCCAACCTGAGCCAACGTCGGATCCTCGCCCTGACTTCAGATGCATGAGATATTGGTTCAGATCTGCAGGGGGTACCTGCCGTGCCCTCACCCTGAATCCGAAGTCTAGCTTGTGTTCTCAGACTTCCGTCCTCACTCTCCTGGCCCCGAAGCCCTCAAGTTTGGCAATTCCGGACCGACAATGAAGCACTCTGCCTGCCCTCTAGAAAAAATATATTGCCTAATGAGCAGCCCAGGCAGCTTAAATGAAGATAAACCTACACGGCACTCGAATGTACCCAAATTATATAGTCTAACCTGGGCACTAATGCAGTGTCTGACACAACCTGAGCCCGGACCTGCTGACCAACACCCAGACAGCTGACCGCACGCTCAGCACATCAGACCCGCCATGGCCTTAGGTCATCATCTCTTCCCTACCTCAGTTTTCAGGCTTCAGAACCTAGACCTTATCTCCAATCACTGCCCACGGGTGACTGTGATGCAGAAATCAGAACTCTTCCTGACCCATGGCAAGAAACCTTGTGGTTGGCATGTTGTCCAACGTTCAGTGTAGTTGAAACAAGCGTGGCCCATGAGGCCCAGCCCATGCTTGCGGGCCACATTGGTCACAAACACACATTGTGACCCTGAGCCTGAGCCCAGTCCTCAGGTAAAACCTCTCAGGGCCTATATGAAGAGACAGCATATTGGGCTTGCCATGCCCCTAGGCCCCAATTTTTAACCATAGTTCGGGTTGTCCCTTCACTCTTCCCCAGTGCTCTGCATTGGAATTCCTCTTTTGGTGGGACACCTGAGGTAACAACCTGAAAGGAGTCCTCCCATCCCACAGATTGACGAAAAACAATTGGGATCGGGCCAAATCCACAGAGAGGAAGATTCGTCCATGGCCCATGAGACCTCCCCAACATTCCACGGCCATCGCTGAAACAAAATCCAGAGACAAAAGCCTGAGCAAGCGCCTCAGACTCGCTCATTCTTCATATCCTGAAGAGTTCTTCTCATGGTTTGTAGATCGGGTGTGCCATACCTACGTCCCCAAACTTAAGCTGAGTTTGTGTTTTCAGTCTTCTGTCCTCAAAGTCCTGGGCCACACTCCCTCCAGGCTGGGGCCCCTGGAGCCACACATTAGGACTTCCCCCACCCAATCCATGGGAATTCTGCCCATTCCATTGTCAAATATCGTACAAATTAGGAGAACCCTCCAAAGTCCCTGAGGCCATCCCAATAGTGTAGGTCTCCCAGGACAAAAAAAGGCCCGTTGATACCGGCTGAGCATCTACCTCCACTCATCTACCTCCACTCATACCAAGAAGATTGAACCAGAGAGGACCCGAGGCCATTATCGGATCCATTGCTTTGGTTTACAGGCATGTCTCCTCAAAAGCCTGGATTCCAATACCAGCAGAGGGGATTTCCTGAGGCACCCATCAGAACAAATCTCGTCTCCACAAGGAAACTTGTGCATGGGAGCTATGCCAAAGCTTAGGAGAATACTTCAGGGTCCCGGTGCCACCTCCCCATTCCAAGGCCCTCATGGACACAAACACACGTTAGGACCCATCCTCTGGAAAGTGCATTTCAACTCAGCCACCCCGGTTGCTCCCGCAGATCCATTAGATCTAAACTGTCTTGTTGCTAGGAGACAATTGGAAGGCGAGGCAGACTTCCCAGGCATCCATCCTCGAACGGTGCTCTGGAGTCATTCCATATGGGATGTCCTGGAGCTGTCAAAGAGGTCTCAATTGTCCCGCAGAAGGAATCCTTGAATGGGGCATCCCACATCTCCCAACGTGGAAAACCTCCATGGCCTCGAGATTCCGCTCCCTTCATGAAGGGGCCGTCATGCACAGAAACTCCAACCTGAGCCAACGTCGGATCCTCGCCCTGACTTCAGATGCATGAGATATTGGTTCAGATCTGGAGGGTACCTGCCGTGCCCTCACCCTGAATCCGAAGTCTAGCTTGTGTTCTCAGACTTCCGTCCTCACTCTCCTGGCCCCGAAGCCCTCATGTTTGGCAATTCCGGACCGACAATGAAGCACTCTGCCTGCCCTCTAGAAAAAATATATTGCCTAATGAGCAGCCCAGGCAGCTTAAATGAAGATAAACCTACACGGCACTCGAATGTACCCAAATTATATAGTCTAACCTGGGCACTAATGCAGTGTCTGACACAACCTGAGCCCGGACCTGCTGACCAACACCCAGACAGCTGACCGCACGCTGAGCACATCAGACCCGCCATGGCCTTAGGTCATCATCTCTTCCCTACCTCAGTTTTCAGGCTTCAGAACCTAGATCTTATCTCCAATCACTGCCCACGGGTGACTGTGATGCAGAAATCAGAACTCTTCCTGACCCATGGCAAGAAACCTTGTGGTTGGCATGTTGTACAACGTTCAGTGTAGGAGAAACCAGCATTCTCCCTGAGGCCGCGCCCATTCTTGAGTGTGAGGGGAGCATAAACACGCATTGTGACCTCAGCGTGAGTCCTGTCCTCTAGTAAGTCCTCTCAGTGGCTACACCATTAGATGTCATAATGGGCTTGACATGTCCCTAGTCCCCAATTTTTAACCAGATTTCTGGTTGTCCAGTCGCCCCACCCCAGGGCTCTCCTCTGGAATCCCTCATTTGGTGGGACATCTGAGGTTGTAAAACAAAATGAAACAAATCGACAACAACAACAAAAAAACGGACTTCTTCCATCCCCAGAATGACCCCAAACTCTTTGGACGGGACCGAACCCCCAGAGAGTAAGACTCGTCCATTTCCCATGAAGTCACCCGGCAATTTCACGACCATGAGTGACACGATATCCAGAGACAAAAACTTGAGCAAGAGCCTCACACTCGCCCTTTTTTCATATCCCGAAGTGTTCTCCTCATGGTCTGTAGATCAGTCCTGCCATACCTATGACCCAAAACATAAGCCGAGTTTGTGTTTTCAGACAACTGTCCAAACAGCTCTGGCCTACACACCCTACAAGTTCAGGGTCCTGGAGCCAAACCTGAGGACTGTACTTGCCCTCTCCAAGGGAATTGTATGTGCCCATTCCAATGGCCACAACCCTACTAGTAGGATAACCTCCAAAGTCCCTGAGGCCATCCCAAGAGTTGTGGCTTCCCAGGACAAACAGGGGCAATCTGAGCCCATCTGAGCACCTACCTACACTCAGACCCGTAGACTGATGTCCCCAGAGGTAAAAAGGAACGAACAGGCCCCTAGGCACTAATCGGATCCATTGCTTTGGTTTCCAGGCATCTCTCCTCAGAGGCCTGGATTTCAATACCAGCATATGGCTGTTTCTTGACTCACCCATCAGAACAAATCTCATCTACACATGGGAATCATGCACGTTGGAGCTGTGTCAAAGCCTCTGTTTAGGAGAACTCTTCAGGGCCCCAGGGCCACCGCTTCATTCCAAGGTCTCCATAGACACAAAAACATATTAGGACACATCCACAGGAGAGTCCATTTCAACTCAGCCTCCTCGGTTGCCCCCCACATCCAGCAGATCTAACCTGTCTTGTTGCTTGGAGACAATTGGAATGCGATGTGGGCTACCCAGCCATCCATCCTTAGAACCCTGCTCGTAATCGTTGGCCTGGAGCCAACCAACAGGTCTCAATTGTCCTACAGAAGAATCTTTGCAGTTTGGAGCTTCTCACAACTCCCATCGTGGGAAAACCCCCATGTCCTCGTGATCCAACCCCCTTTCAAGAAAGGGCCATCAGGGCAGAAAGTCCTACCTGAGCGATCGTCTGATCCTTGCCCTGACTTCAGATGCACGAGATCTCGATTGAGGTCTGTTGACTGTGCCTGCCATATCCTCACCCAGAAACCTAGGCCTAGCTTGGGTTCTCAGACTCCGTCCTCAGATACTGGCCCACAAGCCCTCCAGTTTGGCAAACCAGAACTACAATGCCACACTCTGCCTGCCCTACAGAAGTAAAATATTGCCCTCAGGGCTACCCCGAAACCCCAAATGAGGATCAACCTGCAGGCCATTCGGCTGTACCCCAAATATATAGGCTGACCTGGGCACTATTTCCCCTTCTGACCCAGCCTGAGCCTGGACCTCATGGTCCCACCCAGACAGCTGGCCGCACACTGAGCACATCGGACCCGCCATGGCCTTAGGTCGTCATCTCTTCCCAAATGCGGTTTTCAGGCTCCAGAACCTAGACCTTATCTCCAACCACTGCCCAGGGTTGAAAATGATGCAGAAATCAGAACTCTTTCCCCATGGCAAGAAACCTTGTGGTTGGCATGTTGTCCAACGTTCAGTGTAGTTGAAACAAGCGTGGCCCATGAGGCCCAGCCCATGCTTGCGGACCACATTGGTTACAAACACACATTGTGACCCTCAGCCTGAGCCCAGTCCTCAGGTAAGGCCTCTCAGGGCCTATATGAAGAGACAGCATATTGGGCTTGCCATGCCCCTAGGCCCCAATTTTTAACCATCGTTCGGCGTGTCCCTTCACTCTTCCCCAGGGCTCTGCTTTGGAATTCCTCTTTTGGTGGGACACCTGAAATAACAAACCTGAAAGGAGTCCTCCCATCCCACAGATTCACGAAAAACAATTGGGATCGGGCCAAATCTACAGAGAGGAAGATTCGTCCATGGCCCATGAGACCTCCCCAACATTCCACGGCCATCGCTGAAACAAAATCCAGAGACAAAAGCCTGAGCAAGCGCCTCAGACTCGCTCATTCTTCATATCCTGAAGAGTTCTTCTCATGGTTTGTAGATCGGGCGTGCCATACCTACGTCCCCAAACTTAAGCTGAGTTTGTGTTTTCAGTCTTCTGTCCTCAAAGTCCTGGGCCACACTCCCTCCAGGCTAGGGCCCCTGGAGCCACACATTAGGACTTCCCCCACCCAATCCATGGGAATTCTGCCCATTCCATTGTCAAAAATCGTACAAATTAGGAGAACCCTCCAAAGTCCCTGAGGCCATCCCAATAGTGTAGGTCGCCCGGGACAAAAAATGGCAGTTGATACCGGCTGAGCATCTACCTCCACTCATCTACCTCCACTCATACCAAGAAGATTGAACCAGACAGGACCCGAGGCCATTATCGGATCCATTGCTTTGGTTTACAGGCATGTCTCCTCAAAAGCCTGGATTCCAATACCAGCAGAGGGGATTTCCTGAGGCACCCATCAGAACAAATCTCATCTCCACAAGGAAACTTGTGCATGGGAGCTATGCCAAAGCTTAGGAGAATACTTCAGGGTCCCGGTGCCACCTCCCCATTCCAAGGCCCTCATGGACACAAACACACGTTAGGACCCATCCTCTGGAAAGGCATTTCAACTCAGCCACCCCGGTTGCTCCCGCAGATCCATTAGATCTAAACTGTCTTGTTGCTAGGAGACAATTGGAAGGCGAGGCAGACTTCCCAGGCATCCATCCTCGAACTGTGCTCTGGAGTCATTCCATATGGGATGTCCTGGAGCTGTCCAGCAGGTCTCAATTGTCCCGCAGAAGGAATCCTTGAAGGGTGCATCCCACATCTCCCAATGTGGAAAACCTCCATGGCCTCGAGATTCCGCTCCCTTCATGAAGGGGCCGTCATGCACAGAAACTCCAACCTGAGCCAACGTCGGATCCTCGCCCTGACTTCAGATGCATGAGATATTGGTTCAGATCTGCAGGGGGTACCTGCCGTGCCCTCACCCTGAATCCGAAGTCTAGCTTGTGTTCTCAGACTTCCGTCCTCACTCTCCTGGCCCCGAAGCCCTCAAGTTTGGCAATTCTGGACCGACAATGAAGCACTCTGCCTGCCCTCTAGAAAAAATATATTGCCTAATGAGCAGCCCAGGCAGCCTAAATGAAGATAAACCTACACGGCACTCGAATGTACCCAAATTATATAGTCTAACCTGGGCACTAATGCAGTGTCTGACACAACCTGAGCCCGGACCTGCTGACCAACACCCAGACAGCTGACCGCACGCTGAGCACATCAGACCCGCCATGGCCTTAGGTCATCATCTCTTCCCTACCTCAGTTTTCAGGCTTCAGAACCTAGACCTTATCTCCAATCACTGCCCACGGGTGACTGTGATGCAGAAATCAGTACTCTTCCTGACCCATGGCAAGAAACCTTGTGGTTGGCATGTTGTCTAACGTTCAGTTAGGAGAAACCAGCATTCACCTGAGGCCACGCCCATTCTTGAGTGCGACGAGAACATGAACACGCATTGTGACCTCAGCGTGAGTCCTGTCCTCTAGTAAGTCCTCTCAGTGGCTGGACCATTAGATGTCATAATGGGCTTGACATGTCCCTAGTCCCCAATTTTTAACCAGATTTCTGGTTGTCCAGTCGCCCCACCCCAGGGCTCTCCTCTGGAATCCCTCATTTGGTGGGACATCGGAGGTTGAAAAACAAAATGAAACAAATCGACAACAACAACAAAAAAACGGACTTCTTCCATCCCCAGAGTGACCCCAAACTCTTTGGACGGGACCGAACCCCCAGAGAGTAAGACTCGTCCATTTCCCATGAAGTCACCCGGCAATTTCACGACCATGAGTGACACGATATCCAGAGACAAAAACTTGAGCAAGAGCCTCACACTCGCCCTTTTTTCATATCCCGAAGTGTTCTCCTCATGGTCTGTAGATTAGTCCTGCCAACCAATGACCCAACACATAAGCCGAGTTTGTGTTTTCAGACAACTGTCCAAACAGCTCTGGCCTACACACCCTACAGGCTCAGGGCCCTGGAGCCAAACCTGAGGACTGTACTTGCCCTCTCCAAGGGAATTGTATGTGCCCATTCCAATGGCCACAACCCTACTAGTAGGATAACCTCCAAAGTCCCTGAGGCCATCCCAAGAGTTGTGGTTTCCCAGGACAAACAGGGGCAATCTGAGACCATCTGAGCACCTACCTGCACTCAGACCCGTAGACTGATGTCCCCAGAGGTAAAAAGGAACGAACAGGCCCCTAGGCACTAATCGGATACTTTGCTTTGGTTTCCAGGCATCTCTCCTCAGAGGCCTCGATTTCAATACCAGCATATGGCTGTTTCTTGACTCACCCATCAGAAGAAATCTCATCTACACATGGGAATCATGCACGTTGGAGCTGTGTCAAAGCCTCTGTTTTGGAGAACCCTTCAGGGCCCCAGGGCCACCGCTTCATTCCAAGGTCTCCATAGACACAAAAACATATTAGGACACATCCACAGGAGAGTCCATTTCAACTCAGCCTCCTCGGTTGCCCCCCACATCCAGCAGATCTAACCTGTCTTGTTGCTTGGAGACCATTGGAATGCGAGGTGGGCTACCCAGCCATCCATCCTTAGAACCCTGCTCGGAATCGTTGGCCTGGAGACAACCAACAGGTCTCAATTGTCCTGCAGAAGAATCTTTGCAGTTTGGAGCTTCTCACAACTCCCATCGTGGGAAAACCCCCATGTCCTCGTGATCCAACCCCCTTCAAGAAAGGGCCATCAGGGCAGAAAGTCCAACCTGAGCGATCGTCTGATCCTTGCCCTGACTTCAGATGCACGAGATCTCGATTGAGGTCTGTTGACTATGCCTGCCATATCCTCACCCAGAAACCTAGGCCTAGCTTGGGTTCTCAGACTCCGTCCTCAGACTACTGGCCCACAAGCCCTCCAGTTTGGCAATCCAGAACTACAATGCCGCACTCTGCCTGTCCTACAGAAGTAAAATATTGCCCTCAGGGCTACCCCGAAACCCCAAATGAGGATCAACGTTCACGCCAATCGGCTGTACCCCAAACATATAGGCTGACCTGGGCACTATTTCCCCTTCTGACCCAGCCTGAGCCTGGACCTCCTGGTCCCACCCAGACAGCTGGCCGCACACTGAGCACATCGGACCCGCCATGGCCTTAGGTCGTCATCTCTTCCCAACTGCGGTTTTCAGGCTCCAGAACCTAGACCTTATCTCCAACCACTGCCCAGGGTTGAAAATGATGCAGAAATCAGAACTCTTTCCCCATGGCAAGAAACCTTGTGGTTGGCATGTTGTCCAACGTTCAGTGTAGTTGAAACAAGCGTGGCCCATGAGGCCCAGCCCATGCTTGCGGGCCACATTGGTCACAAACACACATTGTGACCCTCAGCCTGAGCCCAGTCCTCAGGTAAGGCCTCTCAGGGCCTATATGAAGAGAAAGCATATTGGGCTTGCCATGCCCCTAGGCCCCAATTTTTAACCATAGTTCGGGTTGTCCCTTCACTCTTCCCCAGGGCTCTGCTTTGGAATTCCTCTTTTGGTGGGACACCTGAAATAACAAACCTGAAAGGAGTCCTCCCATCCCACAGATTCACGAAAAACAATTGGGATCGGGCCAAATCCACAGAGAGGAAGATTCGTCCATGGCCCATGAGACCTCCCCAACATTCCACGGCCATCGCTGAAACAAAATCCAGAGACAAAAGCCTGAGCAAGCGCCTCAGACTCGCTCATTCTTCATATCCTGAAGAGTTCTTCTCATGGTTTGTAGATCGGGCGTGCCATACCTACGTCCCCAAACTTAAGCTGAGTTTGTGTTTTCAGTCTTCTGTCCTCAAAGTCCTGGGCCACACTCCCTCCAGGCTGGGGCCCCTGGAGCCACACATTAGGACTGCCCCCACCCAATCCATGGGAATTCTGCCCATTCCATTGTCAAAAATCGTACAAATTAGGAGAACCCTCCAAAGTCCCCGAGGCCATCCCAATAGTGTAGGTCGCCCGGGACAAAAAATGGCAGTTGATACCGGCTGAGCATCTACCTCCACTCATCTACCTCCACTCCTACCAAGAAGATTGAACCAGACAGGACCCGAGGCCATTATCGGATCCATTGCTTTGGTTTACAGGCATGTCTCCTCAAAAGCCTGGATTCCAATACCAGCAGAGGGGATTTCCTGAGGCACCCATCAGAACAAATCTCATCTCCACAAGGAAACTTGTGCATGGGAGCTATGCCAAAGCTTAGGAGAATACTTCAGGGTCCCGGTGCCACCTCCCCATTCCAAGGCCCTCATGGACACAAACACACGTTAGGACCCATCCTCTGGAAAGTGCATTTCAACTCAGCCACCCCAGTTGCTCCCGCAGATCCATTAGATCTAAACTGTCTTGTTGCTAGGAGACAATTGGAAGGCGAGGCAGACTTCCCAGGCATCCATCCTCGAACTGTGCTCTGGAGTCATTCCATATGGGATATCCTGGAGCTGTCCAGCAGGTCTCAATTGTCCTGCAAAAGGAATCCTTGAAGGGTGCATCCCACATCTCCCAATGTGGAAAACCTCCATGGCCTCGAGATTCCGCTCCCTTCATGAAGGGGCCGTCATGCACAGAAACTCCAACCTAAGCCAACGTCGGATCCTCGCCCTGACTTCAGATGCATGAGATATTGGTTTAGATCTGCAGGGGGTAACTGCCGTGCCCTCACCCTGAATCCGAAGTCTAGCTTGTGTTCTCAGACTTCCGTCCTCACTCTCCTGGCCCCGAAGCCCTCAAGTTTGGCAATTCTGGACCGACAATGAAGCACTCTGCCTGCCCTCTAGAAAAAATATATTGCCTAATGAGCAGCCCAGGCAGCCTAAATGAAGATAAACCTACACGGCACTCGAATGTACCCAAATTATATAGTCTAACCTGGGCACTAATGCAGTGTCTGACACAACCTGAGCCCGGACCTGCTGACCAACACCCAGACAGCTGACCGCACGCTCAGCACATCAGACCCGCCATGGCCTTAGGTCATCATCTCTTCCCTACCTCAGTTTTCAGGCTTCAGAACCTAGACCTTATCTCCAATCACTGCCCACGGGTGACTGTGATGCAGAAATCAGTACTCTTCCTGACCCATGGCAAGAAACCTTGTGGTTGGCATGTTGTCTAACGTTCAGTTAGGAGAAACCAGCATTCACCTGAGGCCCCGCCCATTCTTGAGTGCGACGAGAACATGAACACGCATTGTGACCTCAGCGTGAGTCCTGTCCTCTAGTAAGTCCTCTCAGTGGCTGGACCATTAGATGTCATAATGGGCTTGACATGTCCCTAGTCCCCAATTTTTAACCAGATTTCTGGTTGTCCAGTCGCCCCACCCCAGGGCTCTCCTCTGGAATCCCTCATTTGGTGGGACATCGGAGGTTGAAAAACAAAATGAAACAAATCGACAACAACAACAAAAAAACGGACTTCATCCATCCCCAGAGTGACCCCAAACTCTTTGGACGGGACCGAACCCCCAGAGAGTAAGACTCGTCCATTTCCCATGAAGTCACCCGGCAATTTCACGACCATGAGTGACACGATATCCAGAGACAAAAACTTGAGCAAGAGCCTCACACTCGCCCTTTTTTCATATCCCGAAGTGTTCTCCTCATGGTCTGTAGATTAGTCCTGCCAACCAATGACCCAACACATAAGCCGAGTTTGTGTTTTCAGACAACTGTCCAAACAGCTCTGGCCTACACACCCTACAGGCTCAGGGCCCTGGAGCCAAACCTGAGGACTGTACTTGCCCTCTCCAAGGGAATTGTATGTGCCCATTCCAATGGCCACAACCCTACTAGTAGGATAACCTCCAAAGTCCCTGAGGCCATCCCAAGAGTTGTGGCTTCCCAGGACAAACAGGGGCAATCTGAGCCCATCTGAGCACCTACCTGCACTCAGACCCGTAGACTGATGTCCCCAGAGGTAAAAAGGAACGAACAGGCCCCTAGGCACTAATCGGATACTTTGCTTTGGTTTCCAGGCATCTCTCCTCAGAGGCCTCGATTTCAATACCAGCATATGGCTGTTTCTTGACTCACCCATCAGAACAAATCTCATCTACACATGGGAATCATGCACGTTGGAGCTGTGTCAAAGCCTCTGTTTTGGAGAACCCTTCAGGGCCCCAGGGCCACCGCTTCATTCCAAGGTCTCCATAGACACAAAAACATATTAGTACACATCCACAGGAGAGTCCATTTCAACTCAGCCTCCTCGGTTGCCCCCCACATCCAGCAGATCTAACCTGTCTTGTTGCTTGGAGACCATTGGAATGCGAGGTGGGCTACCCAGCCATCCATCCTTAGAACCCTGCTCGGAATCGTTGGCCTGGAGCCAACCAACAGGTCTCAATTGTCCTGCAGAAGAATCTTTGCAGTTTGGAGCTTCTCACAACTCCCATCGTGGGAAAACCCCCATGTCCTCGTGATCCAACCCCCTTCAAGAAAGGGCCATCAGGGCAGAAAGTCCAACCTGAGCGATCGTCTGATCCTTGCCCTGACTTCAGATGCACGAGATCTCGATTGAGGTCTGTTGACTGTGCCTGCCATATCCTCACCCAGAAACCTAGGCCTAGCTTGGGTTCTCAGACTCCGTCCTCAGACTACTGGCCCACAAGCCCTCCAGTTTGGCAATCCAGAACTACAATGCCGCACTCTGCCTGCCCTACAGAAGTAAAATATTGCCCTCAGGGCTACCCCGAAACCCAAATGAGGTCAACCTGCAGGCCATTCGGCTGTACCCCAAACATATAGGCTGACCTGGGCACTATTTCCCCTTCTGACCCAGCCTGAGCCTGGACCTCCTGGTCCCACCCAGACAGCTGGCCGCACACTGAGCACATCGGACCCGCCATGGCCTTAGGTCGTCATCTCTTCCCAACTGCGGTTTTCAGGCTCCAGAACCTAGACCTTATCTCCAACCACTGCCCAGGGTTGAAAATGATGCAGAAATCAGAACTCTTTCCCCATGGCAAGAAACCTTGTGGTTGGCATGTTGTCCAACGTTCAGTGTAGTTGGATCAAGCGTGGCCCATGAGGCCCAGCCCATGCTTGCGGGCCACATTGGTCACAAACACACATTGTGACCCTCAGCCTGAGCCCAGTCCTCAGGTAAGGCCTCTCAGGGCCTATATGAAGAGACAGCATATTGGGCTTGCCATGCCCCTAGGCCCCAATTTTTAACCATAGTTCGGGTTGTCCCTTCACTCTTCCCCAGGGCTCTGCATTGGAATTCCTCTTTTGGTGGGACACCTGAGGTAACAAACCTGAAAGGAGTCCTCCCATCCCACAGATTCACGAAAAACAATTGGGATCGGGCCAAATCCACAGAGAGGAAGATTCGTCCATGGCCCATGAGACCTCCCCAACATTCCACGGCCATCGCTGAAACAAAATCCAGAGACAAAAGCCTGAGCAAGCGCCTCAGACTCGCTCATTCTTCATATCCTGAAGAGTTCTTCTCATGGTTTGTAGATCGGGCGTGCCATACCTACGTCCCCAAACTTAAGCTGAGTTTGTGTTTTCAGTCTTCTGTCCTCAAAGTCCTGGGCCACACTCCCTCCAGGCTGGGGCCCCTGGAGCCACACATTAGGACTGCCCCCACCCAATCCATGGGAATTCTGCCCATTCCATTGTCAAAAATCGTACAAATTAGGAGAACCCTCCAAAGTCCCTGAGGCCATCCCAATAGTGTAGGTCGCCCGGGACAAAAAATGGCAGTTGATACCGGCTGAGCATCTACCTCCACTCATCTACCTCCACTCATACCAAGAAGATTGAACCAGACAGGACCCGAGGCCATTATCGGATCCATTGCTTTGGTTTACAGGCATGTCTCCTCAAAAGCCTGGATTCCAATACCAGCAGAGGGGATTTCCTGAGGCACCCATCAGAACAAATCTCATCTCCACAAGGAAACTTGTGCATGGGAGCTATGCCAAAGCTTAGGAGAATACTTCAGGGTCCAGGTGCCACCTCCCCATTCCAAGGCCCTCATGGACACAAACACACGTTAGGACCCATCCTCTGGAAAGTGCATTTCAACTCAGCCACCCCAGTTGCTCCCGCAGATCCATTAGATCTAAACTGTCTTGTTGCTAGGAGACAATTGGAAGGCGAGGCAGACTTCCCAGGCATCCATCCTCGAACTGTGCTCTGGAGTCATTCCATATGGGATGTCCTGGAGCTGTCCAGCAGGTCTCAATTGTCCTGCAAAAGGAATCCTTGAAGGGTGCATCCCACATCTCCCAATGTGGAAAACCTCCATGGCCTCGAGATTCCGCTCCCTTCATGAAGGGGCCGTCATGCACAGAAACTCCAACCTAAGCCAACGTCGGATCCTCGCCCTGACTTCAGATGCATGAGATATTGGTTTAGATCTGCAGGGGGTACCTGCCGTGCCCTCACCCTGAATCCGAAGTCTAGCTTGTTTTCTCAGACTTCCGTCCTCACTCTCCTGGCCCCGAAGCCCTCAAGTTTGGCAATTCTGGACCGACAATGAAGCACTCTGCCTGCCCTCTAGAAAAAATATATTGCCTAATGAGCAGCCCAGGCAGCCTAAATGAAGATAAACCTACACGGCACTCGAATGTACCCAAATTATATAGTCTAACCTGGGCACTAATGCAGTGTCTGACACAACCTGAGCCCGGACCTGCTGACCAACACCCAGACAGCTGACCGCACGCTCAGCACATCAGACCCGCCATGGCCTTAGGTCATCATCTCTTCCCTACCTCAGTTTTCAGGCTTCAGAACCTAGACCTTATCTCCAATCACTGCCCACGGGTGACTGTGATGCAGAAATCAGTACTCTTCCTGACCCATGGCAAGAAACCTTGTGGTTGGCATGTTGTCTAACGTTCAGTTAGGAGAAACCAGCATTCAACTGAGGCCCCGCCCATTCTTGAGTGCGACGAGAACATGAACACATATTGTGACCTCAGCGTGAGTCCTGTCCTCTAGTAAGTCCTCTCAGTGGCTGGACCATTAGATGTCATAATGGGCTTGACATGTCCCTAGTCCCCAATTTTTAACCAGATTTCTGGTTGTCCAGTCGCCCCACCCCAGGGCTCTCCTCTGGAATCCCTCATTTGGTGGGACATCGGAGGTTGAAAAACAAAATGAAACAAATCGACAACAACAACAAAAAAACGGACTTCTTCCATCCCCAGAGTGACCCCAAACTCTTTGGACGGGACCGAACCCCCAGAGAGTAAGACTCGTCCATTTCCCATGAAGTCACCCGGCAATTTCACGACCATGAGTGACACGATATCCAGAGACAAAAACTTGAGCAAGAGCCTCACACTCGCCCTTTTTTCATATCCCGAAGTGTTCTCCTCATGGTCTGTAGATTAGTCCTGCCAACCAATGACCCAACACATAAGCCGAGTTTGTGTTTTCAGACAACTGTCCAAACAGCTCTGGCCTACACACCCTACAGGCTCAGGGCCCTGGAGCCAAACCTGAGGACTGTACTTGCCCTCTCCAAGGGAATTGTATGTGCCCATTCCAATGGCCACAACCCTACTAGTAGGATAACCTCCAAAGTCCCTGAGGCCATCCCAAGAGTTGTGGCTTCCCAGGACAAACAGGGGCAATCTGAGCCCATCTGAGCACCTACCTGCACTCAGACCCGTAGACTGATGTCCCCAGAGGTAAAAAGGAACGAACAGGCCCCTAGGCACTAATCGGATACTTTGCTTTGGTTTCCAGGCATCTCTCCTCAGAGGCCTCGATTTCAATACCAGCATATGGCTGTTTCTTGACTCACCCATCAGAACAAATCTCATCTACACATGGGAATCATGCACGTTGGAGCTGTGTCAAAGCCTCTGTTTTGGAGAACCCTTCAGGGCCCCAGGGCCACCGCTTCATTCCAAGGTCTCCATAGACACAAAAACATATTAGTACACATCCACAGGAGAGTCCATTTCAACTCAGCCTCCTCGGTTGCCCCCCACATCCAGCAGATCTAACCTGTCTTGTTGCTTGGAGACCATTGGAATGCGAGGTGGGCTACCCAGCCATCCATCCTTAGAACCCTGCTCGGAATCGTTGGCCTGGAGCCAACCAACAGGTCTCAATTGTCCTGCAGAAGAATCTTTGCAGTTTGGAGCTTCTCACAACTCCCATCGTGGGAAAACCCCCATGTCCTCGTGATCCAACCCCCTTCAAGAAAGGGCCATCAGGGCAGAAAGTCCAACCTGAGCGATCGTCTGATCCTTGCCCTGACTTCAGATGCACGAGATCTCGATTGAGGTCTGTTGACTGTGCCTGCCATATCCTCACCCAGAAACCTAGGCCTAGCTTGGGTTCTCAGACTCCGTCCTCAGACTACTGGCCCACAAGCCCTCCAGTTTGGCAATCCAGAACTACAATGCCGCACTCTGCCTGCCCTACAGAAGTAAAATATTGCCCTCAGGGCTACCCCGAAACCCAAATGAGGTCAACCTGCAGGCCATTCGGCTGTACCCCAAACATATAGGCTGACCTGGGCACTATTTCCCCTTCTGACCCAGCCTGAGCCTGGACCTCCTGGTCCCACCCAGACAGCTGGCCGCACACTGAGCACATCGGACCCGCCATGGCCTTAGGTCGTCATCTCTTCCCAACTGCGGTTTTCAGGCTCCAGAACCTAGACCTTATCTCCAACCACTGCCCAGGGTTGAAAATGATGCAGAAATCAGAACTCTTTCCCCATGGCAAGAAACCTTGTGCTTGGCATGTTGTCCAACGTTCAGTGTAGTTGAAACAAGCGTGGCCCATGAGGCCCAGCCCATGCTTGCGGGCCACATTGGTCACAAACACACATTGTGACCCTCAGCCTGAGCCCAGTCCTCAGGTAAGGCCTCTCAGGGCCTATATGAAGAGACAGCATATTGGGCTTGCCATGCCCCTAGGCCCCAATTTTTAACCATAGTTCGGGTTGTCCCTTCACTCTTCCCCAAGGCTCTGCTTTGGAATTCCTCTTTTGGTGGGACACCTGAGGTAACAAACCTGAAAGGAGTCCTCCCATCCCACAGATTGACGAAAAACAATTGGGATCGGGCCAAATCCACAGAGAGGAAGATTCGTCCATGGCCCATGAGACCTCCCCAACATTCCACGGCCATCGCTGAAACAAAATCCAGAGACAAAAGCCTGAGCAAGCGCCTCAGACTCGCTCATTCTTCATATCCTGAAGAGTTCTTCTCATGGTTTGTAGATCGGGCGTGCCATACCTACGTCCCCAAACTTAAGCTGAGTTTGTGTTTTCAGTCTTCTGTCCTCAAAGTCCTGGGCCACACTCCCTCCAGGCTGGGGCCCCTGGAGCCACACATTAGGACTGCCCCCACCCAATCCATGGGAATTCTGCCCATTCCATTGTCAAAAATCGTACAAATTAGGAGAACCCTCCAAAGTCCCTGAGGCCATCCCAATAGTGTAGGTCGCCCGGGACAAAAAAGGGCGGTTGATACCGGCTGAGCATCTACCTCCACTCATCTACCTCCACTCATACCAAGAAGATTGAACCAGACAGGACCCGAGGCCATTATCGGATCCATTGCTTTGGTTTACAGGCATGTCTCCTCAAAAGCCTGGATTCCAATACCAGCAGAGGGGATTTCCTGAGGCACCCATCAGAACAAATCTCGTCTCCACAAGGAAACTTGTGCATGGGTGCTATGCCAAAGCTTAGGAGAATACTTCAGGGTCCCGGTGCCACCTCCCCATTCCAAGGCCCTCATGGACACAAACACACGTTAGGACCCATCCTCTGGAAAGTGCATTTCAACTCAGCCACCCCGGTTGCTCCCGCAGATCCATTAGATCTAAACTGTCTTGTTGCTAGGAGACAATTGGAAGGCGAGGCAGACTTCCCAGGCATCCATCCTCGAACGGTGCTCTGGAGTCATTCCATATGGGATGTCCTGGAGCTGTCCAACAGGTCTCAATTGTCCCGCAGAAGGAATCCTTGAAGGGGGCATCCCACATCTCCCAACGTGGAAAACCTCCATGGCGTCGAGATTCCGCTCCCTTCATGAAGGGGCCGTCATGCACAGAAACTCCAACCTGAGCCAACGTCGGGCCTCGCCCTGACTTCAGATGCATGAGATATTGGTTCAGATCTGCAGGGGGTACCTGCCGTGCCCTCACCCTGAATCCGAAGTCTAGCTTGTGTTCTCAGACTTCCGTCCTCACTCTCCTGGCCCCGAAGCCCTCAAGTTTGGCAATTCCGGACCGACAATGAAGCACTCTGCCTGCCCTCTAGAAAAAATATATTTCCTAATGAGCAGCCCAGGCAGCTTAAATGAAGATAAACCTACACGGCACTCGAATGTACCCAAATTATATAGTCTAACCTGGGCACTAATGCAGTGTCTGACACAACCTGAGCCCGGACCTGCTGACCAACACCCAGACAGCTGACCGCACGCTGAGCACATCAGACCCGCCATGGCCTTAGGTCATCATCTCTTCCCTACCTCAGTTTTCAGGCTTCAGGACCTAGACCTTATCTCCAATCACTGCCCACAGGTGACTGTGATGCAGAAATCAGAACTCTTTCTGACCCATGGCAAGAAACCTTGTGGTTGGCATGTTGTCCAACGTTCAGTGTAGGAGAAACCAGCATTCACCCTGAGGCCCCGCCCATTCTTGAGTGCGAGGAGAGCATAAACACGCATTGTGACCTCAGCGTGAGTCCTGTCCTCTAGTAAGTCCTCTCAGTGGCTGGACCATTAGATGTCATAATGGGCTTGACATGTCCCTAGTCCCCAATTTTTAACCAGATTTCTGGTTGTCCAGTCGCCCCACCCCAGGGCTCTCCTCTGGAATCCCTCATTTGGTGGGACATCTGAGGTTGAAAAACAAAATGAAACAAATCGACAACAACAACAAAAAAACGGACTTCTTCCATCCCCAGAATGACCCCAAACTCTTTGGACGGGACCGAACCCCCAGAGAGTAAGACTCGTCCATTTCCCATGAAGTCACCCGGCAATTTCACGACCATGAGTGACACGATATCCAGAGACAAACTTGAGCAAGAGCCTCACACTCGCCCTTTTTTCATATCCCGAAGTGTTCTCCTCATGGTCTGTAGATCAGTCCTGCCAACCAATGACCCAACACATAAGCCGAGTTTGTGTTTTCAGACAACTGTCCAAACAGCTCTGGCCTACACACCCTACAGGCTCAGGGCCCTGGAGCCAAACCTGAGGACTGTACTTGCCCTCTCCAAGGGAATTGTATGTGCCAATTCCAATGGCCACAACCCTACTAGTAGGATAACCTCCAAAGTCCCTGAGGCCATCCCAAGAGTTGTGGCTTCCCAGGACAAACAGGGGCAATCTGAGACCATCTGAGCACCTACCTGCACTCAGACCCGTAGACTGATGTCCCCAGAGGTAAAAAGGAACGAACAGGCCCCTAGGCACTAATCGGATCCTTTGCTTTGGTTTCCAGGCATCTCTCCTCAGAGGCCTCGATTTCAAAACCAGCATATGGCTGTTTCTTGACTCACCCATCAGAAGAAATCTCATCTACACATGGGAATCATGCACGTTGGAACTGTGTGAAAGCCTCTGTTTTGGAGAACCCTTCAGGGCCCCAGGGCCACCGCTTCATTCCAAGGTCTCCATAGACACAAAAACATATTAGGACACATCCACAGGAGAGTCCATTTCAACTCAGCCTCCTCGGTTGCCCCCCACATCCAGCAGATCTAACCTGTCTTGTTGCTTGGAGACCATTGGAATGCGAGGTGGGCTACCCAGCCATCCATCCTTAGAACCCTGCTCGGAATCGTTGGCCTGGAGCCAACCAACAGGTCTCAATTGTCCTGCAGAAGAATCTTTGCAGTTTGGAGCTTCTCACAACTCCCATCGTGGGAAAACCCCCATGTCCTCGTGATCCAACCCCCTTCAAGAAAGGGCCATCAGGGCAGAAAGTCCAACCTGAGCGATCGTCTGATCCTTGCCCTGACTTCAGATGCACGAGATCTCGATTGAGGTCTGTTGACTATGCCTGCCATATCCTCACCCAGAAACCTAGGCCTAGCTTGGGTTGTCAGACTCCGTCCTCAGACTACTGGCCCACAAGCCCTCCAGTTTGGCAATCCAGAACTACAATGCCGCACTCTGCCTGCCCTACAGAAATAAAATATTGCCCTCAGGGCTACCCCGAAACCCCAAATGAGGATCAACCTTCATGCCAATCGGCTGTACCCCAAACATATAGGCTGACCTGGGCACTATTTCCCCTTCTGACCCAGCCTGAGCCTGGACCTCCTGGTCCCACACAGACAGCTGGCCGCACACTGAGCACATCGGACCCGCCATGGCCTTAGGTCGTCATCTCTTCCCAACTGCGGTTTTCAGGCTCCAGAACCTAGACCTTATCTCCAACCACTGCCCAGGGTTGAAAATGATGCAGAAATCAGAACTCTTTCCCAATGGCAAGAAACCTTGTGGTTGGCATGTTGTCCAACTTTCAGTGTAGTTGAAACAAGCGTGGCCCATGAGGCCCAGCCCATGCTTGCGGGCCACATTGGTCACAAACACACATTGTGACCCTCAGCCTGAGCCCAGTCCTCAGGTAAGGCCTCTCAGGGCCTATATGAAGAGACAGCATATTGGGCTTGCCATGCCCCTAGGCCCCAATTTTTAACCATAGTTCGGGTTGTCCCTTCACTCTTCCCCAGGGCTCTGCTTTGGAATTCCTCTTTTGGTGGGACACCTGAAATAACAAACCTGAAAGGAGTCCTCCCATCCCACAGATTCACGAAAAACAATTGGAATCGGGCCAAATCCACAGAGAGGAAGATTCGTCCATGGCCCATGAGACCTCCCCAACATTCCACGGCCATCGCTGAAACAAAATCCAGAGACAAAAGCCTGAGCAAGCGCCTCAGACTCGCTCATTCTTCATATCCTGAAGAGTTCTTCTCATGGTTTGTAGATCGGGCGTGCCATACCTACGTCCCCAAACTTAAGCTGAGTTTGTGTTTTCAGTCTTCTGTCCTCAAAGTCCTGGGCCACACTCCCTCCAGGCTGGGGCCCCTGGAGCCACACATTAGGACTGCCCCCACCCAATCCATGGGAATTCTGCCCATTCCATTGTCAAAAATCGTACAAATTAGGAGAACCCTCCAAAGTCCCCGAGGCCATCCCAATAGTGTAGGTCGCCCGGGACAAAAAATGGCAGTTGATACCGGCTGAGCATCTACGTCCACTCATCTACCTCCACTCATACCAAGAAGATTGAACCAGACAGGACCCGAGGCCATTATCGGATCCATTGCTTTGGTTTACAGGCATGTCTCCTCAAAAGCCTGGATTCCAATACCAGCAGAGGGGATTTCCTGAGGCACCCATCAGAACAAATCTCATCTCCACAAGGAAACTTGTGCATGGGAGCTATGCCAAAGCTTAGGAGAATACTTCAGGGTCCCGGTGCCACCTCCCCATTCCAAGGCCCTCATGGACACAAACACACGTTAGGACCCATCCTCTGGAAAGTGCATTTCAACTCAGCCACCCCAGTTGCTCCCGCAGATCCATTAGATCTAAACTGTCTTGTTGCTAGGAGACAATTGGAAGGCGAGGCAGACTTCCCAGGCATCCATCCTCGAACTGTGCTCTGGAGTCATTCCATATGGGATGTCCTGGAGCTGTCCAGCAGGTCTCAATTGTCCTGCAAAAGGAATCCTTGAAGGGTGCATCCCACATCTCCCAATGTGGAAAACCTCCATGGCCTCGAGATTCCGCTCCCTTCATGAAGGGGCCGTCATGCACAGAAACTCCAACCTAAGCCAACGTCGGATCCTCGCCCTGACTTCAGATGCATGAGATATTGGTTTAGATCTGCAGGGGGTACCTGCCGTGCCCTCACCCTGAATCCGAAGTCTAGCTTGTGTTCTCAGACTTCCGTCCTCACTCTCCTGGCCCCGAAGCCCTCAAGTTTGGCAATTCTGGACCGACAATGAAGCACTCTGCCTGCCCTCTAGAAAAAATATATTGCCTAATGAGCAGCCCAGGCAGCCTAAATGAAGATAAACCTACACGGCACTCGAATGTACCCAAATTATATAGTCTAACCTGGGCACTAATGCAGTGTCTGACACAACCTGAGCCCGGACCTGCTGACCAACACCCAGACAGCTGACCGCACGCTCAGCACATCAGACCCGCCATGGCCTTAGGTCATCATCTCTTCCCTACCTCAGTTTTCAGGCTTCAGAACCTAGACCTTATCTCCAATCACTGCCCACGGGTGACTGTGATGCAGAAATCAGTACTCTTCCTGACCCATGGCAAGAAACCTTGTGGTTGGCATGTTGTCTAACGTTCAGTTAGGAGAAACCAGCATTCAACTGAGGCCCCGCCCATTCTTGAGTGCGACGAGAACATGAACACGCATTGTGACCTCAGCGTGAGTCCTGTCCTCTAGTAAGTCCTCTCAGTGGCTGGACCATTAGATGTCATAATGGGCTTGACATGTCCCTAGTCCCCAATTTTTAACCAGATTTCTGGTTGTCCAGTCGCCCCACCCCAGGGCTCTCCTCTGGAATCCCTCATTTGGTGGGACATCGGAGGTTGAAAAACAAAATGAAACAAATCGACAACAACAACAAAAAAACGGACTTCTTCCATCCCCAGAGTGACCCCAAACTCTTTGGACGGGACCGAACCCCCAGAGAGTAAGACTCGTCCATTTCCCATGAAGTCACCCGGCAATTTCACGACCATGAGTGACACGATATCCAGAGACAAAAACTTGAGCAAGAGCCTCACACTCGCCCTTTTTTCATATCCCGAAGTGTTCTCCTCATGGTCTGTAGATTAGTCCTGCCAACCAATGACCCAACACATAAGCCGAGTTTGTGTTTTCAGACAACTGTCCAAACAGCTCTGGCCTACACACCCTACAGGCTCAGGGCCCTGGAGCCAAACCTGAGGACTGTACTTGCCCTCTCCAAGGGAATTGTATGTGCCCATTCCAATGGCCACAACCCTACTAGTAGGATAACCTCCAAAGTCCCTGAGGCCATCCCAAGAGTTGTGGCTTCCCAGGACAAACAGGGGCAATCTGAGCCCATCTGAGCACCTACCTGCACTCAGACACTTAGACTGATGTCCCCAGAGGTAAAAAGGAACGAACAGGCCCCTAGGCACTAATCGGATCCTTTGCTTTGGTTTCCAGGCATCTCTCCTCAGAGGCCTCGATTTCAATACCAGCATATGGCTGTTTCTTGACTCACCCATCAGAACAAATCTCATCTACACATGGGAATCATGCACGTTGGAGCTGTGTCAAAGCCTCTGTTTTGGAGAACCCTTCAGGGCCCCAGGGCCACCGCTTCATTCCAAGGTCTCCATAGACACAAAAACATATTAGTACACATCCACAGGAGAGTCCATTTCAACTCAGCCTCCTCGGTTGCCCCCCACATCCAGCAGATCTAACCTGTCTTGTTGCTTGGAGACCATTGGAATGCGAGGTGGGCTACCCAGCCATCCATCCTTAGAACCCTGCTCGGAATCGTTGGCCTGGAGCCAACCAACAGGTCTCAATTGTCCTGCAGAAGAATCTTTGCAGTTTGGAGCTTCTCACAACTCCCATCGTGGGAAAACCCCCATGTCCTCGTGATCCAACCCCCTTCAAGAAAGGGCCATCAGGGCAGAAAGTCCAACCTGAGCGATCGTCTGATCCTTGCCCTGACTTCAGATGCACGAGATCTCGATTGAGGTCTGTTGACTGTGCCTGCCATATCCTCACCCAGAAACCTAGGCCTAGCTTGGGTTCTCAGACTCCGTCCTCAGACTACTGGCCCACAAGCCCTCCAGTTTGGCAATCCAGAACTACAATGCCGCACTCTGCCTGCCCTACAGAAGTAAAATATTGCCCTCAGGGCTACCCCGAAACCCAAATGAGGTCAACCTGCAGGCCATTCGGCTGTACCCCAAATATATAGGCTGACCTGGGCACTATTTCCCCTTCTGACCCAGCCTGAGCCTGGACCTCCTGGTCCCACCCAGACAGCTGGCCGCACACTGAGCACATCGGACCCGCCATGGCCTTAGGTCGTCATCTCTTCCCAACTGCGGTTTTCAGGCTCCAGAACCTAGACCTTATCTCCAACCACTGCCCAGGGTTGAAAATGATGCAGAAATCAGAACTCTTTCCCCATGGCAAGAAACCTTGTGGTTGGCATGTTGTCCAACGTTCAGTGTAGTTGAAACAAGCGTGGCCCATGAGGCCCAGCCCATGCTTGCGGGCCACATTGGTCACAAACACACATTGTGACCCTCAGCCTGAGCCCAGTCCTCAGGTAAGGCCTCTCAGGGCCTATATGAAGAGACAGCATATTGGGCTTGCCATGCCCCTAGGCCCCAATTTTTAACCATAGTTCGGGTTGTCCCTTCACTCTTCCCCAGGGCTCTGCTTTGGAATTCCTCTTTTGGTGGGACACCTGAGGTAACAAACCTGAAAGGAGTCCTCCCATCCCACAGATTGACGAAAAACAATTGGGATCGGGCCAAATCCACAGAGAGGAAGATTCGTCCATGGCCCATGAGACCTCCCCAACATTCCACGGCCATCGCTGAAACAAAATCCAGAGACAAAAGCCTGAGCAAGCGCCTCAGACTCGCTCATTCTTCATATCCTGAAGAGTTCTTCTCATGGTTTGTAGATCGGGCGTGCCATACCTACGTCCCCAAACTTAAGCTGAGTTTGTGTTTTCAGTCTTCTGTCCTCAAAGTCCTGGGCCACACTCCCTCCAGGCTGGGGCCCCTGGAGCCACACATTAGGACTGCCCCCACCCAATCCATGGGAATTCTGCCCATTCCATTGTCAAAAATCGTACAAATTAGGAGAACCCTCCAAAGTCCCTGAGGCCATCCCAATAGTGTAGGTCGCCCGGGACAAAAAATGGCAGTTGATACCGGCTGAGCATCTACCTCCACTCATCTACCTCCACTCATACCAAGAAGATTGAACCAGACAGGACCCGAGGCCATTATCGGATCCATTGCTTTGGTTTACAGGCATGTCTCCTCAAAAGCCTGGATTCCAATACCAGCAGAGGGGATTTCCTGAGGCACCCATCAGAACAAATCTCATCTCCACAAGGAAACTTGTGCATGGGAGCTATGCCAAAGCTTAGGAGAATACTTCAGGGTCCCGGTGCCACCTCCCCATTCCAAGGCCCTCATGGACACAAACACACGTTAGGACCCATCCTCTGGAAAGTGCATTTCAACTCAGCCACCCCAGTTGCTCCCGCAGATCCATTAGATCTAAACTGTCTTGTTGCTAGGAGACAATTGGAAGGCGAGGCAGACTTCCCAGGCATCCATCCTCGAACGGTGCTCTGGAGTCATTCCATATGGGATGTCCTGGAGCTGTCCAGCAGGTCTCAATTGTCCTGCAAAAGGAATCCTTGAAGGGTGCATCCCACATCTCCCAATGTGGAAAACCTCCATGGCCTCGAGATTCCGCTCCCTTCATGAAGGGGCCGTCATGCACAGAAACTCCAACCTAAGCCAACGTCGGATCCTCGCCCTGACTTCAGATGCATGAGATATTGGTTTAGATCTGCAGGGGGTACCTGCCGTGCCCTCACCCTGAATCCGAAGTCTAGCTTGTGTTCTCAGACTTCCGTCCTCACTCTCCTGGCCCCGAAGCCCTCAAGTTTGGCAATTCTGGACCGACAATGAAGCACTCTGCCTGCCCTCTAGAAAAAATATATTGCCTAATGAGCAGCCAAGGCAGCCTAAATGAAGATAAACCTACACGGCACTCGAATGTACCCAAATTATATAGTCTAACCTGGGCACTAATGCAGTGTCTGACACAACCTGAGCCCGGACCTGCTGACCAACACCCAGACAGCTGACCGCACGCTGAGCACATCAGACCCGCCCTGGCCTTAGGTCATCATCTCTTCCCTACCTCAGTTTTCAGGCTTCAGAACCTAGACCTTATCTCCAATCACTGCCCACGGGTGACTGTGATGCAGAAATCAGTACTCTTCCTGACCCATGGCAAGAAACCTTGTGGTTGGCATGTTGTCTAACGTTCAGTTAGGAGAAACCAGCATTCAACTGAGGCCCCGCCCATTCTTGAGTGCGACGAGAACATGAACACGCATTGTGACCTCAGCGTGAGTCCTGTCCTCTAGTAAGTCCTCTCAGTGGCTGGACCATTAGATGTCATAATGGGCTTGACATGTCCCTAGTCCCCAATTTTTAACCAGATTTCTGGTTGTCCAGTCGCCCCACCCCAGGGCTCTCCTCTGGAATCCCTCATTTGGTGGGACATCGGAGGTTGAAAAACAAAATGAAACAAATCGACAACAACAACAAAAAAACGGACTTCTTCCATCCCCAGAGTGACCCCAAACTCTTTGGACGGGACCGAACCCCCAGAGAGTAAGACTCGTCCATTTCCCATGAAGTCACCCGGCAATTTCACGACCATGAGTGACACGATATCCAGAGACAAAAACTTGAGCAAGAGCCTCACACTCGCCCTTTTTTCATATCCCGAAGTGTTCTCCTCATGGTCTGTAGATTAGTCCTGCCAACCAATGACCCAACACATAAGCCGAGTTTGTGTTTTCAGACAACTGTCCAAACAGCTCTGGCCTACACACCCTACAGGCTCAGGGCCCTGGAGCCAAACCTGAGGACTGTACTTGCCCTCTCCAAGGGAATTGTATGTGCCCATTCCAATGGCCACAACCCTACTAGTAGGATAACCTCCAAAGTCCCTGAGGCCATCCCAAGAGTTGTGGCTTCCCAGGACAAACAGGGGCAATCTGAGCCCATCTGAGCACCTACCTGCACTCAGACCCTTAGACTGATGTCCCCAGAGGTAAAAAGGAACGAACAGGCCCCTAGGCACTAATCGGATCCTTGGCTTTGGTTTCCAGGCATCTCTCCTCAGAGGCCTCGATTTCAATACCAGCATATGGCTGTTTCTTGACTCACCCATCAGAACAAATCTCATCTACACATGGGAATCATGCACGTTGGAGCTGTGTCAAAGCCTCTGTTTTGGAGAACCCTTCAGGGCCCCAGGGCCACCGCTTCATTCCAAGGTCTCCATAGACACAAAAACATATTAGTACACATCCACAGGAGAGTCCATTTCAACTCAGCCTCCTCGGTTGCCCCCCACATCCAGCAGATCTAACCTGTCTTGTTGCTTGGAGACCATTGGAATGCGAGGTGGGCTACCCAGCCATCCATCCTTAGAACCCTGCTCGGAATCGTTGGCCTGGAGCCAACCAACAGGTCTCAATTGTCCTGCAGAAGAATCTTTGCAGTTTGGAGCTTCTCACAACTCCCATCGTGGGAAAACCCCCATGTCCTCGTGATCCAACCCCCTTCAAGAAAGGGCCATCAGGGCAGAAAGTCCAACCTGAGCGATCGTCTGATCCTTGCCCTGACTTCAGATGCACGAGATCTCGATTGAGGTCTGTTGACTGTGCCTGCCATATCCTCACCCAGAAACCTAGGCCTAGCTTGGGTTCTCAGACTCCGTCCTCAGACTACTGGCCCACAAGCCCTCCAGTTTGGCAATCCAGAACTACAATGCCGCACTCTGCCTGCCCTACAGAAGTAAAATATTGCCCTCAGGGCTACCCCGAAACCCAAATGAGGTCAACCTGCAGGCCATTCGGCTGTACCCCAAATATATAGGCTGACCTGGGCACTATTTCCCCTTCTGACCCAGCCTGAGCCTGGACCTCCTGGTCCCACCCAGACAGCTGGCCGCACACTGAGCACATCGGACCCGCCATGGCCTTAGGTCGTCATCTCTTCCCAACTGCGGTTTTCAGGCTCCAGAACCTAGACCTTATCTCCAACCACTGCCCAGGGTTGAAAATGATGCAGAAATCAGAACTCTTTCCCCATGGCAAGAAACCTTGTGGTTGGCATGTTGTCCAACGTTCAGTGTAGTTGAAACAAGCGTGGCCCATGAGGCCCAGCCCATGCTTGCGGGCCACATTGGTCACAAACACACATTGTGACCCTCAGCCTGAGCCCAGTCCTCAGGTAAGGCCTCTCAGGGCCTATATGAAGAGACAGCATATTGGGCTTGCCATGCCCCTAGGCCCCAATTTTTAACCATAGTTCGGGTTGTCCCTTCACTCTTCCCCAGGGCTCTGCTTTGGAATTCCTCTTTTGGTGGGACACCTGAGGTAACAAACCTGAAAGGAGTCCTCCCATCCCACAGATTGACGAAAAACAATTGGGATCGGGCCAAATCCACAGAGAGGAAGATTCGTCCATGGCCCATGAGACCTCCCCAACATTCCACGGCCATCGCTGAAACAAAATCCAGAGACAAAAGCCTGAGCAAGCGCCTCAGACTCGCTCATTCTTCATATCCTGAAGAGTTCTTCTCATGGTTTGTAGATCGGGCGTGCCATACCTACGTCCCCAAACTTAAGCTGAGTTTGTGTTTTCAGTCTTCTGTCCTCAAAGTCCTGGGCCACACTCCCTCCAGGCTGGGGCCCCTGGAGCCACACATTAGGACTGCCCCCACCCAATCCATGGGAATTCTGCCCATTCCATTGTCAAAAATCGTACAAATTAGGAGAACCCTCCAAAGTCCCTGAGGCCATCCCAATAGTGTAGGTCGCCCGGGACAAAAAAGGGCGGTTGATACCGGCTGAGCATCTACCTCCACTCATCTACCTCCACTCATACCAAGAAGATTGAACCAGACAGGACCCGAGGCCATTATCGGATCCATTGCTTTGGTTTACAGGCATGTCTCCTCAAAAGCCTGGATTCCAATACCAGCAGAGGGGATTTCCTGAGGCACCCATCAGAACAAATCTCGTCTCCACAAGGAAACTTGTGCATGGGTGCTATGCCAAAGCTTAGGAGAATACTTCAGGGTCCCGGTGCCACCTCCCCATTCCAAGGCCCTCATGGACACAAACACACGTTAGGACCCATCCTCTGGAAAGTGCATTTCAACTCAGCCACCCCGGTTGCTCCCGCAGATCCATTAGATCTAAACTGTCTTGTTGCTAGGAGACAATTGGAAGGCGAGGCAGACTTCCCAGGCATCCATCCTCGAACGGTGCTCTGGAGTCATTCCATATGGGATGTCCTGGAGCTGTCCAACATGTCTCAATTGTCCCGCAGAAGGAATCCTTGAAGGGGGCATCCCACATCTCCCAACGTGGAAAACCTCCATGGCGTCGAGATTCCGCTCCCTTCATGAAGGGGCCGTCATGCACAGAAACTCCAACCTGAGCCAACGTCGGGCCTCGCTCTGACTTCAGATGCATGAGATATTGGTTCAGATCTGCAGGGGGTACCTGCCGTGCCCTCACACTGAATCCGAAGTCTAGCTTGTGTTCTCAGACTTCCGTCCTCACTCTCCTGGCCCCGAAGCCCTCAAGTTTGGCAATTCCGGACCGACAATGAAGCACTCTGCCTGCCCTCTAGAAAAAATATATTGCCTAATGAGCAGCCCAGGCAGCTTAAATGAAGATAAACCTACACGGCACTCGAATGTACCCAAATTATATAGTCTAACCTGGGCACTAATGCAGTGTCTGACACAACCTGAGCCCGGACCTGCTGACCAACACCCAGACAGCTGACCGCACGCTCAGCACATCAGACCCGCCATGGCCTTAGGTCATCATCTCTTCCCTACCTTAGTTTTCAGGCTTCAGGACCTAGACCTTATCTCCAATCACTGCCCACAGGTGACTGTGATGCAGAAATCAGAACTCTTCCTGACCCATGGCAAGAAACCTTGTGGTTGGCATGTTGTCCAACGTTCAGTGTAGGAGAAACCAGCATACACCCTGAGGCCCCGCCCATTCTTGAGTGCGAGGAGAGCATAAACACGCATTGTGACCTCAGCGTGAGTCCTGTCCTCTAGTAAGTCCTCTCAGTGGCTGGACCATTAGATGTCATAATGGGCTTGACATGTCCCTAGTCCCCAATTTTTAACCAGATTTCTGGTTGTCCAGTCGCCCCACCCCAGGGCTCTCCTCTGGAATCCCTCATTTGGTGGGACATCTGAGGTTGAAAAACAAAATGAAACAAATCGACAACAACAACAAAAAAACGGACTTCTTCCATCCCCAGAATGACCCCAAACTCTTTGGACGGGACCGAACCCCCAGAGAGTAAGACTCGTCCATTTCCCATGAAGTCACCCGGCAATTTCACGACCATGAGTGACACGATATCCAGAGACAAACTTGAGCAAGAGCCTCACACTCGCCCTTTTTTCATATCCCGAAGTGTTCTCCTCATGGTCTGTAGATCAGTCCTGCCATACCTATGACCCAAAACATAAGCCGAGTTTGTGTTTTCAGACAACTGTCCAAACAGCTCTGGCCTACACACCCTACAGGCTCAGGGCCCTGGAGCCAAACCTGAGGACTGTACTTGCACTCTCCAAGGGAATTGTATGTGCCCATTCCAATGGCCACAACCCTACTAGTAGGATAACCTCCAAAGTCCCTGAGGCCATCCCAAGAGTTGTGGCTTCCCAGGACAAACAGGGGCAATCTGAGCCCATCTGAGCACCTACCTGCACTCAGACCCGTAGACTGATGTCCCCAGAGGTAAAAAGGAACGAACAGGCCCCTAGGCACTAATCGGATCCATTGCTTTGGTTTCCAGGCTTCTCTCCTCAGAGGCCTGGATTTCAATACCAGCATATGGCTGTTTCTTGACTCACCCATCAGAACAAATCTCATCTACACATGGGAAACATGCACGTTGGAGCTGTGTCAAAGCCTCTGTTTAGGAGAACCCTTCAGGGCCCCAGGGCCACCGCTTCATTCCAAGGTCTCCATAGAAACAAAAACATATTAGGACACATCCACAGGAGAGTCCATTTCAACTCAGCCTCCTAGGTTCCCCCCACATCCAGCAGATCTAACCTGTCTTGTTGCTTGGAGACCATTGGAATGCGAGGTGGGCTACCCAGCCATCCATCCTTAGAACCCTGCTCGGAAATGGTGGCCTGGAGCCAACCAACAGGTCTCAATTGTCCTGCAGAAGAATCTTTGCAGTTTGGAGCTTCTCACAACTCCCATCGTGGGAAAACCCCCATGTCCTCGTGATCCAACCCCCTTCAAGAAAGGGCCATCAGGGAAGAAAGTCCAACCTGAGCGATCGTCTGATCCTTGCCCTGATTTCAGATGCACGAGATCTCGATTGAGGTCTGTTGACTGTGCCTGCCATATCCTCACCCAGAAACCTAGGCCTAGCTTGGGTTCTCAGACTCCGTCCTCAGACTACTGGCCCACAAGCCCTCCAGTTTGGCAAACCAGAACTACAATGCAGCACTCTGCCTGCCCTACAGAAGTAAAATATTGCCCTCAGGGCTACCCCGAAACCCCAAATGAGGATCAACCTGCAGGCCATTCTGCTGTACCCCAAATATATAGGCTGACCTGGGCACTATTTCCCCTTTTGACCCAGCCTGAGCCTGGACCTCCTGGTCCAACCCAGACAGCTGGACGCACACTGAGCACATCGGACCCGCCATGGCCTTAGGTCGTCATCTCTTCCCAACTGCGGTTTTCAGGCTCCGGAACCTAGACCTTATCTACAACCACTGTCCAGGGTTGAAAATGATGCAGAAATCAGAACTCTTTCCCCATGGCAAGAAACCTTGTGGTTGGCATGTTGTCCAACGTTCAGTGTAGTTGAAACAAGCGTGGCCCATGAGGGGCACATTGGTCACAAACACACACTGTGACCCTCAGCCTGTGCCCAGTCTTCAGGTAAGGCCTCTCAGGGCCTATATGAAGAGACAGCATATTGGGCTTGCCATGCCCCTAGGCCCCAATTTTTAACCATAGTTCGGCGTGTCCCTTCACTCTTCCCCAGGGCTCTGCTTTGGAATTCCTCTTTTGGTGGGACACCTGAGGTAACAAACCTGAAAGGAGTCCTCCCATCCCACAGATTGACGAAAAACAATTGGGATCGGGCCAAATCCACAGAGAGGAAGATTCGTCCATGGCCCATGAGACCTCCCCAACATTCCACGGCCATCGCTGAAACAAAATCCAGAGACAAAAGCCTGAGCAAGCGCCTCAGACTCGCTCATTCTTCATATCCTGAAGAGTTCTTCTCATGGTTTGTAGATCGGGCGTGCCATACCTACGTCCCCAAACTTAAGCTGAGTTTGTGTTTTCAGTCTTCTGTCCTCAAAGTCCTGGGCCACACTCCCTCCAGGCTGGGGCCCCTGGAGCCACACATTAGGACTGCCCCCACCCAATCCATGGGAATTCTGCCCATTCCATTGTCAAAAATCGTACAAATTAGGAGAACCCTCCAAAGACCCTGAGGCCATCCCAATAGTGGAGGTCGCCCGGGACAAAAAAGGGCGGTTGATACCGGCTGAGCATCTACCTCCACTCATCTACCTCCACTCATACCAAGAAGATTGAACCAGACAGGACCCGAGGCCATTATCGGATCCATTGCTTTGGTTTACAGGCATGTCTCTTCAAAAGCCTGGATTCCAATACCAGCAGAGGGGATTTCCTGAGGCACCCATCAGAACAAATCTCGTCTCCACAAGGAAACTTGTGAATGGGTGCTATGCCAAAGCTTAGGAGAATACTTCAGGGTCCCGGTGCCACCTCCCCATTCCAAGGCCCTCATGGACACAAACACACGTTAGGACCCATCCTCTGGAAAGTGCATTTCAACTCAGCCACCCCGGTTGCTCCCGCAGATCCATTAGATCTAAACTGTCTTGTTGCTAGGAGACAATTGGAAGGCGAGGCAGACTTCCCAGGCATCCATCATCGAACGGTGCTCTGGAGTCATTCCATATGGGATGTCCTGGAGCTGTCCAACAGGTCTCAATTGTCCCGCAGAAGGAATCCTTGAAGGGGGCATCCCATATCTCCCAACGTGGAAAACCTCCATGGCCTCGAGATTCCTCTCCCTTCATGAAGGGGCCGTCATGCACAGAAACTCCAACCTGAGCCAACGTCGGATCCTCGCCCTGACTTCAGATGCATGAGATATTGGTTCAGATCTGCAGGGGGTACCTGCCGTGCCCTCACCCTGAATCCGAAGTCTAGCTTGTGTTCTCAGACTTCCGTCCTCACTCTCCTGGCCCCGAAGCCCTCAAGTTTGGCAATTCCGGACCGACAATGAAGCACTCTGCCTGCCCTCTAGAAAAAATATATTGCCTAATGAGCAGCCCAGGCAGCTTAAATGAAGATAAACCTACACGGCACTCGAATGTACCCAAATTATATAGTCTAACCTGGGCACTAATGCAGTGTCTGACACAACCTGAGCCCGGACCTGCTGACCAACACCCAGACACCTGAACGCACGCTGAGCACATCAGACCCGCCATGGCCTTAGGTCATCATCTCTTCCCTACCTCAGTTTTCAGGCTTCAGAACCTAGACCTTATCTCCAATCACTGCCCACGGGTGACTGTGATGCAGCAATCAGAACTCTTCCTGACCAATGGCAAGAAACCTTGTGGTTGGCATGTTGTCCAACGTTCAGTGTAGGAGAAACCAGCATTCACCCTGAGGCCCCGCCCATTCTTGAGTGCGAGGAGAGCATAAACACGCATTGTGACCTCAGCGTGAGTCCTGTCCTCTAGTAAGTCCTCTCAGTGGCTGGACCATTAGATGTCATAATGGGCTTGACATGTCCCTAGTCCCCAATTTTTAACCAGATTTCTGGTTGTCCAGTCGCCCCACCACAGGGCTCTACTCTGGAATCCCTCATTTGGTGGGACATCTAAGGTTGAAAAACAAAATGAAACAAATCGACAACAACAACAAAAAAACGGACTTCTTCCATCCCCAGAATGACCCCAAACTCTTTGGACGGGACCGAACACCCAGAGAGTAAGACTCGTCCATTTCCCATGAAGTCACCCGGCAATTTCACGACCATGAGTGACACGATATCCAGAGACAAAAACTTGAGCAAGAGCCTCACACTCGCCCTTTTTTCATATCCCGAAGTGTTCTCCTCATGGTCTGTAGATCAGTCCTGCCATACCTATGACCCAAAACATAAGCCGAGTTTGTGTTTTCAGACAACTGTCCAAACAGCTCTGGCCTACACACCCTACAGGCTCAGGGCCCTGGAGCCAAACCTGAGGACTGTACTTGCCCTCTCCAAGGGAATTGTATGTGCCCAGTCCAATGGCCACAACCCTACTAGTAGGATAACCTCCAAAGTCCCTGAGGCCATCCCAAGAGTTGTGGCTTCCCAGGACAAACAGGGGCAATCTGAGCCCATCTGAGCACCTACCTGCACTCAGACCCGTAGACTGATGTCCCCAGACGTAAAAAGGAACGAACAGGCCCCTAGGCACTAATCGGATCCATTGCTTTGGTTTCCAGGCATCTCTCCTCAGAGGCCTGGATTTCAATACCAGCATATGGCTGTTTCTTGACTCACCCATCAGAACAAATCTCATCTACACATGGGAAACATGCACGTTGGAGCTGTGTCAAAGCCTCTGTTTAGGAGAACCCTTCAGGGCCCCAGGGCCACCGCTTCATTCCAAGGTCTCCATAGACACAAAAACATATTAGGACACATCCACAGAAGAGTCCATTTCAACTCAGCCTCCTAGGTTGCCCCCCACATCCAGCAGATCTAACCTGTCTTGTTGCTTGGAGACCATTGGAATGCGAGGTGGGCTACCCAGCCATCCATCCTTAGAACCCTGCTCGGAATCGGTGGCCTGGAGCCAACCAACAGGTCTCAATTGTCCTGCAGAAGAATCTTTGCAGTTTGGAGCTTCTCACAACTCCAATCGTGGGAAAACCCCCATGTCCTCGTGATCCAACCCCCTTCAAGAAAGGGCCATCAGGGCAGAAAGTCCAACCTGAGCGATCGTCTGATCCTTGCCCTGACTTCAGATGCACGAGATCTCGATTGAGGTCTGTTGACTGTGCCTGCCATATCCTCACCCAGAAACCTAGGCCTAGCTTGGGTTCTCAGACTCCGTCCTCAGACTACTGGCCCACAAGCCCTCCAGTTTGGCAATCCAGAACTACAATGCCGCACTCTGCCTGCCCTACAGAAGTAAAATATTGCCCTCAGGGCTACCCCGAAACCCCAAATGAGGATCAACCTGCAGGCCATTCGGCTGTACCCCAAACATATAGGCTGACCTGGGCACTATTTCCCCTTCTGACCCAGCCTGAGCCTGGACCTCCTGGTCCCACCCAGACAGCTGGCCGCACACTGAGCACATCGGACCCGCCATGGCCTTAGGTCGTCATCTCTTCCCAACTGCGGTTTTCAGGCTCCAGAACCTAGACTTTATCTCCAACCACTGCCCAGGGTTGAAAATGATGCAGAAATCAGAACTCTTTCCCCATGGCAAGAAACCTTGTGGTTGGCATGTTGTCCAACGTTCAGTGTAGTTGAAACAAGCGTGGCCCATGAGGCCCAGCCCATGCTTGCGGGCCACATTGGTCACAAACACACATTGTGACCCTCAGCCTGAGCCCAGTCCTCAGGTAAGGCCTCTCAGGGCCTATATGAAGAGACAGCATATTGGGCTTGCCATGCCCCTAGGCCCCAATTTTTAACCATAGTTCGGGTTGTCCCTTCACTCTTCCCCAGGGCTCTGCTTTGGAATTCCTCTTTTGGTGGGACACCTGAGGTAACAAACCTGAAAGGAGTCCTCCCATCCCACAGATTGACGAAAAACAATTGGGATCGGGCCAAATCCACAGAGAGGAAGATTCGTCCATGGCCCATGAGACCTCCCCAACATTCCACGGCCATCGCTGAAACAAAATCCAGAGACAAAAGCCTGAGCAAGCGCCTCAGACTCGCTCATTCTTCATATCCTGAAGAGTTCTTCTCATGGTTTGTAGATCGGGCGTGCCATACCTACGTCCCCAAACTTAAGCTGAGTTTGTGTTTTCAGTCTTCTGTCCTCAAAGTCCTGGGCCACACTCCCTCCAGGCTGGGGCCCCTGGAGCCACACATTAGGACTGCCCCCACCCAATCCATGGGAATTCTGCCCATTCCATTGTCAAAAATCGTACAAATTAGGAGAACCCTCCAAAGACCCTGAGGCCATCCCAATAGTGGAGGTCGCCCTGGACAAAAAAGGGCGGTTGATACCGGCTGAGCATCTACCTCCACTCATCTACCTCCACTCATACCAAGAAGATTGAACCAGACAGGACCCGAGGCCATTATCGGATCCATTGCTTTGGTTTACAGGCATGTCTCCTCAAAAGCCTGGATTCCAATACCAGCAGAGGGGATTTCCTGAGGCACCCATCAGAACAAATCTCGTCTCCACAAGGAAACTTGTGCATGGGAGCTATGCCAAAGCTTAGGAGAATACTTCAGGGTCCCGGTGCCACCTCCCCATTCCAAGGCCCTCATGGACACAAACACACGTTAGGACCCATCCTCTGGAAAGTGCATTTCAACTCAGCCACCCCGGTTGCTCCCGCAGATCCATTAGATCTAAACTGTCTTGTTGCTAGGAGACAATTGGAAGGCGAGGTAGACTTCCCAGGCATCCATCCTCGAACGGTGCTCTGGAGTCATTCCATATGGGATGTCCTGGGTCTGTCCAACAGGTCTCAATTGTCCCGCAGAAGGAATCCTTGAAGGGGGCATCCCACATCTCCCAACGTGGAAAACCTCCATGGCCTCGAGATTCTGCTCCCTTCATGAAGGGGCCGTCATGCACAGAAACGCCAACCTGAGCCAACGTCGGATCCTCGCCCTGACTTCAGATGCATGAGATATTGGTTCAGATCTGCAGGGGGTACCTGCCGTGCCCTCACCCTGAATCCGAAGTCTAGCTTGTGTTCTCAGACTTCCGTCCTCACTCTCCTGGCCCCGAAGCCCTCAAGTTTGGCAATTCCGGACCGACAATGAAGCACTCTGCCTGCCCTCTAGAAAAAATATATTGCCTAATGAGCAGCCCAGGCAGCTTAAATGAAGATAAACCTACACGGCACTCGAATGTACCCAAATTATATAGTCTAACCTGGGCACTAATGCAGTGTCTGACACAACCTGAGCCCGGACCTGCTGACCAACACCTAGACAGCTGACAGCTCGCTGAGCACATCAGACCCGCCATGGCCTTGGTCATCATCTCTTCCCTACCTCAGTTTTCAGGCTTCAGAACCTAGACCTTATCTCCAATCACTGCCCACGGGTGACTGTGATGCAGAAATCAGAACTCTTCCTGACCCATGGCAAGAAACCTTGTGGTTGGCATGTTGTCCAACGTTCAGTGTAGGAGAAAACAGCATTCACCCTGAGGCCCCGCCCATTCTTGAGTGCGACGAGAGCATAAACACGCATTGTGACCTCAGCGTGAGTCCTGTCCTCTAGTAAGTCCTCTCAGTGGCTGGACCATTAGATGTCATAATGGGCTTGACATGTCCCTAGTCCCCAATTTTTAACCAGATTTCTGGTTGTCCAGTCGCCCCACCCCAGGGCTCTCCTCTGGAATCCCTCATTTGGTGGGACATCGGAGGTTGAAAAACAAAATGAAACAAAACGACAACAACAACAAAAAAACGGACTTCTTCCATTCCCAGAATGGCCCCAAACTCTTTGGACGGGACCAAACCCCCAGAGAGTAAGACTCGTCCATTTCCCATGAAGTCACCCGGCAATTTCACGACCATGAGTGACACGATATCCAGAGACAAAAACTTGAGCAAGAGCCTCACACTCGCCCTTTTTTCATAACCCGAAGTGTTCTCCTCATGGTCTGTAGATCAGTCCTGCCATACCTATGACCCAAAACATAAGCCGAGTTTGTGTTTTCAGACAACTGTCCAAACAGCTCTGGCCTACACACCCTACAGGCTCAGGTCCCTGGAGCCAAACCTGAGGACTGTACTTGCCCTCTCCAAGGGAATTGTATGTGCCCATTCCAATGGCCACAACCCTACTAATAGGATAACCTCCAAAGTCCCTGAGGCCATCCCAAGAGTTGTGGCTTCCCAGGACAAACAGGGGCAATCTGAGCCCATTGAGCACCTACCTGCACGCAGACCCGTAGTCTGATGTCCCCAGAGGTAAAAAGGAACGAAGAGGCCCCTAGGCACTAATCGGATCCATTGCTTTGGTTTCCAGGCATCTCTCCTCAGAGGCCTGGATTTCAATACCAGCATATGGCTGTTTCTTTACTCACCCATCAGAACAAATCTCATCTACACATGGGAAACATGCACGTTGGAGCTGTGTCAAAGCCTCTGTTTAGGAGAACCCTTCAGGGCCCCAGGGCCACCGCTTCATTCCAAGGTCTCCATAGACACAAAAACATATTAGGACACATCCACAGGAGAGTCCATTTCAACTCAGCCTCCTAGGTTCCCCCCACATCCAGCAGATCTAACCTGTGTTGTTGCTTGGAGACCATTGGAATGCGAGGTGGGCTACCCAGCCATCCATCCTTAGAACCCTGCTCGGAATCGTTGGCCTGGAGCCAACCAACAGGTCTCAATTGTCCTGCAGAAGAATCTTTGCAGTTTGGAGCTTCTCACAACTCCCATCGTGGGAAAACCCCCATGTCCTCGTGATCCAACCCCCTTCAAGAAAGGGCCATCAGGGCAGAAAGTCCAACCTGAGCGATCGTCTGATCCTTGCCCTGACTTCAGATGCACGAGATCTCGATTGAGGTCTGTTGACTGTGCCTGCCATATCCTCACCAGAAACCTAGGCCTAGCTTGGGTTCTCAGACTCCGTCCTCAGACTACTGGCCCACAAGCCCTCCAGTTTGGCAATCCAGAACTACAATGCCGCACTCTGCCTGCCCTACAGAAGTAAAATATTGCCCTCAGGGCTACCCCGAAACCCCAAATGAGGATCAACCTGCAGGCCATTCGGCTGTACCCCAAATATATAGGCTGACCTGGGCACTATTTCCCCTTCTGACCCAGCCTGAGCCTGGACCTCCTGGTCCCACCCAGACAGCTGGCCGCCCACTGAGCACATCGGACCCGCCATGGCCTTAGGTCGTCATCTCTTCCCAACTGCGGTTTTCAGGCTCCAGAACCCAGACCTTATCTCCAACCACTGCCCAGGGTTGAAAATGATGCAGAAATCAGAACTCTTTCCCCATGGCAAGAAACCTTGTGGTTGGCATGTTGTCCAACGATCAGTGTAGTTGAAACAAGCGTGGCCCATGAGGACCAGCCCATGCTTGCGGGCCACATTGGTCACAAACACACATTGTGACCCTCAGCCTGAGCCCGTCCTCAGGTAAGGCCTCTCAGGGCCTATATGAAGAGACAGCATATTGGGCTTGCCATGCCCCTAGGCCCCAATTTTTAACCATAGTTCGGCGTGTCCCTTCACTCTTCCCCAGGGCTCTGCTTTGGAATTCCTCTTTTGGTGGGACACCTGAGGTAACAAACCTGAAAGGAGTCCTCCCATCCCACAGATTGACGAAAAACAATTGGGATCGGGCCAAATCCACAGAGAGGAAGATTCGTCCATGGCCCATGAGACCTCCCCAACATTCCACGGCCATCGCTGAAACAAAATCCAGAGACAAAAGCCTGAGCAAGCGCCTCAGACTCGCTCATTCTTCAAATCCTGAAGAGTTCTTCTCATGGTTTGTAGATCGGGCGTGCCATACCTACGTCCCCAAACTTAAGCTGAGTTTGTGTTTTCAGTCTTCTGTCCTCAAAGTCCTGGGCCACACTCCCTCCAGGCTGGGGCCCCTGGAGCCACACATTAGGACTGCCCCCACCCAATCCATGGGAATTCTGCCCATTCCATTGTAAAAAATCGTACAAATTAGGAGAACCCTCCAAAGTCCCTGAGGCCATCCCAATAGTGTAGGTCGCCCGGGACAAAAAAGTGCGGTTGATACCGGCTGAGCATCTACCTCCACTCATCTACCTCCACTCATACCAAGAAGATTGAACCAGACAGGACCCGAGGCCATTATCGGATCCATTGCTTTGGTTTACAGGCATGTCTCCTCAAAAGCCTGGATTCCAATACCAGCAGAGGGGATTTCCTGAGGCACCCATCAGAACAAATCTCGTCTCCACAAGGAAACTTGTGCATGGGTGCTATGCCAAAGCTTAGGAGAATACTTCAGGGTCCCGGTGCCACCTCCCCATTCCAAGGCCCTCATGGACACAAACACACGTTAGGAACCATCCTCTGGAAAGTGCATTTCAACTCAGCCACCCCGGTTGCTCCCGCAGATCCATTAGATCTAAACTGTCTTGTTGCTAGGAGCAATTGGAAGGCGAGGCGGACTTCCCAGGCATCCATCCTCGAACGGTGCTCTGGAGACATTCCATATGGGATGTCCTGGAGCTGTCTAACAGGTCTCAATTGTCCCGCAGAGGAATCCTTGAAGGGTGCATCCCACATCTCCCAACGTGGAAATACTCCATGACCTCGAGATTCCGCTCCCTTTATGAAGGGGCCGTCATGCACAGAAACGCCAACCTGAGCCAACGTCGGATCCTCGCCCTGACTTCAGATGCATGAGATATTGGTTCAGATCTGCAGGGGGTACCTGCCGTGCCCTCACCCTAAATCCGAAGTCTAGATTGTGTTCTCAGACTTCCGTCCTCACTCTCCTGGCCCCGAAGCCCTCAAGTTTGGCAATTCCGGACCGACAATGAAGCACTCTGCCTGCCCTCTAGAAAAAATATATTGCCTAATGAGCAGCCCAGGCAGCTTAAATGAAGATAAACCTACACGGCACTCGAATGTACCCAAATTATATAGTCTAACCTGGGCACTAATGCAGTGTCTGACACAACCTGAGCCCGGACCTGCTGACCAACACCCAGACAGCTGACCGCACGCTGAGCACATCAGACCCGCCATGGCCTTAGGTCATCATCTCTTCCCTACCTCAGTTTTCAGGCTTCAGAACCTAGACCTTATCTCCAATCACTGCCCACGGGTGACTGTGATGCAGAAATCAGAACTCTTCCTGACCCATGGCAAGAAACCTTGTGGTTGGCATGTTGTCCAACGTTCAGTGTAGGAGAAACCAGCATTCTCCCTGAGGCCGCGCCCATTCTTGAGTGCGAGGAGAGCATAAACACGCATTGTGACCTCAGCGTGAGTCCTGTCCTCTAGTAAGTCCTCTCAGTGGCTGGTCCATTAGATGTCATAATGGGCTTGACATGTCCCTAGTCCCCAATTTTTAACCAGATTTCTGGTTGTCCAGTCGCCCCACCCCAGGGCTCTCCTCTGGAATCCCTCATTTGGTGGGACATCTGAGGTTGAAAAACAAAATGAAACAAATCGACAACAACAACAAAAAAACGGACTTCTTCCATCCCCAGAATGACCCCAAACTCTTTGGACGGGACCGAACCCCCAGAGAGTAAGACTCGTCCATTTCCCATGAAGTCACCCGGCAATTTCACGACCATGAGTGACACGATATCCAGAGACAAAACTTGAGCAAGAGCCTCACACTCGCCCTTTTTTCATATCCCGAAGTGTTCTCCTCATGGTCTGTAGATCAGTCCTGCCATACCTATGACCCAAAACATAAGCCGAGTTTGTGTTTTCAGACAACTGTCCAAACAGCTCTGGCCTACACACCCCACAGGCTCAGGGCCCTGGAGCCAAACCTGAGGACTGTACTTGCCCTCTCCAAGGGAATTGTATGTGCCCATTCCAATGGCCACAACCCTACTAATAGGATAACCTCCAAAGTCCCTGAGGCCATCCCAAGAGTTGTGGCTTCCCAGGACAAACAGGGGCAATCTGAGCCCATCTGAGCACCTACCTGCACTCAGACCCGTAGACTGATGTCCCCAGAGGTAAAAAGGAACGAACAGGCCCCTAGGCACTAATCGGATCCATTGCTTTGGTTTCCAGGCATCTCTCCTCAGAGGCCTGGATTTCAATACCAGCATATGGCTGTTTCTTGACTCACCCATCAGAACAAATCTCATCTACACATGGGAAACATGCACGTTGGAGCTGTGTCAAAGCCTCTGTTTAGGAGAACCCTTCAGGGCCCCAGGGCCACCACTTCATTCCAAGGTCTCCATAGACACAAAAACATATTAGGACACATCCACAGGAGAGTCCATTTCAACTCAGCCTCCTCGGTTGCCCCCCACATCCAGCAGATCTAACCTGTCTTGTTGCTTGGAGACCATTGGAATGCGAGGTGGGCTACCCAGCCATCCATCCTTAGAACCCTGCTCGGAATCGTTGGCCTGGAGCCAACCAACAGGTCTCAATTGTCCTGCAGAAGAATCTTTGCAGTTTGGAGCTTCTCACAACTCCCATCGTGGGAAAACCCCCATGTCCCCGTGATCCAACCCCCTTCAAGAAAGGGCCATCAGGGCAGAAAGTCCAACCTGAGCGATCGTCTGATCCTTGCCCTGACTTCAGATGCACGAGATCTCGATTGAGGTCTGTTGACTGTGCCTGCCATATCCTCACCCAGAAACCTAGGCCTAGCTTGGGTTCTCAGACTCCGTCCTCAGACTACTGGCCCACAAGCCCTCCAGTTTGGCAATCCAGAACTACAATGCCGCACTCTGCCTGCCCTACAGAAGTAAAATATTGCCCTCAGCTCTACCCCGAAACCCCAAATGAGGATCAACCTGCAGGCCATTCGGCTGTACCCCAAATATATAGGCTGACCTGGGCACTATTTCCCCTTCTGACCCAGCCTGAGCCTGGACCTCCTGGTCCCACCCAGACAGCTGGCCGCACACTGAGCACATCGGACCCGCCATGGCCTTAGGTCGTCATCTCTTCCCAACTGCGGTTTTCAGGCTCCAGAACCTAGACCTTATCTCCAACCACTGCCCAGGGTTGAAAATGATGCAGAAATCAGAACTCTTTCCCCATGGCAAGAAACCTTGTGGTTGGCATGTTGTCCAACGATCAGTGTAGTTGAAACAAGCGTGGCCCATGAGGACCAGCCCATGCTTGCGGGCCACATTGGTCACAAACACACATTGTGACCCTCAGCCTGAGCCCGTCCTCAGGTAAGGCCTCTCAGGGCCTATATGAAGAGACAGCATATTGGGCTTGCCATGCCCCTAGGCCCCAATTTTTAACCATAGTTCGGCGTGTCCCTTCACTCTTCCCCAGGGCTCTGCTTTGGAATTCCTCTTTTGGTGGGACACCTGAGGTAACAAACCTGAAAGGAGTCCTCCCATCCCACAGATTGACGAAAAACAATTGGGATCGGGCCAAATCCACAGAGAGGAAGATTCGTCCATGGCCCATGAGACCTCCCCAACATTCCACGGCCATCGCTGAAACAAAATCCAGAGACAAAAGCCTGAGCAAGCGCCTCAGACTCGCTCATTCTTCATATCCTGAAGAGTTCTTCTCATGGTTTGTAGATCGGGCGTGCCATACCTACGTCCCCAAACTTAAGCTGAGTTTGTGTTTTCAGTCTTCTGTCCTCAAAGTCCTGGGCCACACTCCCTCCAGGCTGGGGCCCCTGGAGCCACACATTAGGACTGCCCCCACCCAATCCATGGGAATTCTGCCCATTCCATTGTCAAAAATCGTACAAATTAGGAGAACCCTCCAAAGACCCTGAGGCCATCCCAATAGTGTAGGTCGCCCGGGACAAAAAAGTGCGGTTGATACCGGCTGAGCATCTACCTCCACTCATCTACCTCCACTCATACCAAGAAGATTGAACCAGACAGGACCCGAGGCCATTATCGGATCCATTGCTTTGGTTTACAGGCATGTCTCCTCAAAAGCCTGGATTCCAATACCAGCAGAGGGGATTTCCTGAGGCACCCATCAGAACAAATCTCGTCTCCACAAGGAAACTTGTGCATGGGTGCTATGCCAAAGCTTAGGAGAATACTTCAGGGTCCCGGTGCCACCTCCCCATTCCAAGGCCCTCATGGACACAAACACACGTTAGGAACCATCCTCTGGAAAGTGCATTTCAACTCAGCCACCCCGGTTGCTCCCGCAGATCCATTAGATCTAAACTGTCTTGTTGCTAGGAGCAATTGGAAGGCGAGGCGGACTTCCCAGGCATCCATCCTCGAACGGTGCTCTGGAGACATTCCATATGGGATGTCCTGGAGCTGTCTAACAGGTCTCAATTGTCCCGCAGAGGAATCCTTGAAGGGGGCATCCCACATCTCCCAACGTGGAAAACCTCCATGGCCTCGAGATTCCGCTCCCTTTATGAAGGGGCCGTCATGCACAGAAACGCCAACCTGAGCCAACGTCGGATCCTCGCCCTGACTTCAGATGCATGAGATATTGGTTCAGATCTGCAGGGGGTACCTGCCGTGCCCTCACCCTAAATCCGAAGTCTAGATTGTGTTCTCAGACTTTCGTCCTCACTCTCCTGGCCCCGAAGCCCTCAAGTTTGGCAATTCCGGACCGACAATGAAGCACTCTGCCTGCCCTCTAGAAAAAATATATTGCCTAATGAGCAGCCCAGGCAGCTTAAATGAAGATAAACCTACACGGCACTCGAATGTACCCAAATTATATAGTCTAACCTGGGCACTAATGCAGTGTCTGACACAACCTGAGCCCGGACCTGCTGACCAACACCCAGACAGCTGACCGCACGCTGAGCACATCAGACCCGCCATGGCCTTAGGTCATCATCTCTTCCCTACCTCAGTTTTCAGGCTTCAGAACCTAGACCTTATCTCCAATCACTGCCCACGGGTGACTGTGATGCAGAAATCAGAACTCTTCCTGACCCATGGCAAGAAACCTTGTGGTTGGCATGTTGTCCAACGTTCAGTGTAGGAGAAACCAGCATTCTCCCTGAGGCCGCGCCCATTCTTGAGTGCGAGGAGAGCATAAACACGCATTGTGACCTCAGCGTGAGTCCTGTCCTCTAGTAAGTCCTCTCAGTGGCTGGTCCATTAGATGTCATAATGGGCTTGACATGTCCCTAGTCCCCAATTTTTAACCAGATTTCTGGTTGTCCAGTCGCCCCACCCCAGGGCTCTCCTCTGGAATCCCTCATTTGGTGGGACATCTGAGGTTGAAAAACAAAATGAAACAAATCGACAACAACAACAAAAAAACGGACTTCTTCCATCCCCAGAATGACCCCAAACTCTTTGGACGGGACCGAACCCCCAGAGAGTAAGACTCGTCCATTTCCCATGAAGTCACCCGGCAATTTCACGACCATGAGTGACACGATATCCAGAGACAAAACTTGAGCAAGAGCCTCACACTCGCCCTTTTTTCATATCCCGAAGTGTTCTCCTCATGGTCTGTAGATCAGTCCTGCCATACCTATGACCCAAAACATAAGCCGAGTTTGTGTTTTCAGACAACTGTCCAAACAGCTCTGGCCTACACACCCCACAGGCTCAGGGCCCTGGAGCCAAACCTGAGGACTGTACTTGCCCTCTCCAAGGGAATTGTATGTGCCCATTCCAATGGCCACAACCCTACTAATAGGATAACCTCCAAAGTCCCTGAGGCCATCCCAAGAGTTGTGGCTTCCCAGGACAAACAGGGGCAATCTGAGCCCATCTGAGCACCTACCTGCACTCAGACCCGTAGACTGATGTCCCCAGAGGTAAAAAGGAACGAACAGGCCCCTAGGCACTAATCGGATCCATTGCTTTGGTTTCCAGGCATCTCTCCTCAGAGGCCTGGATTTCAATACCAGCATATGGCTGTTTCTTGACTCACCCATCAGAACAAATCTCATCTACACATGGGAAACATGCACGTTGGAGCTGTGTCAAAGCCTCTGTTTAGGAGAACCCTTCAGGGCCCCAGGGCCACCACTTCATTCCAAGGTCTCCATAGACACAAAAACATATTAGGACACATCCACAGGAGAGTCCATTTCAACTCAGCCTCCTCGGTTGCCCCCCACATCCAGCAGATCTAACCTGTCTTGTTGCTTGGAGACCATTGGAATGCGAGGTGGGCTACCCAGCCATCCATCCTTAGAACCCTGCTCGGAATCGTTGGCCTGGAGCCAACCAACAGGTCTCAATTGTCCTGCAGAAGAATCTTTGCAGTTTGGAGCTTCTCACAACTCCCATCGTGGGAAAACCCCCATGTCCTCGTGATCCAACCCCCTTCAAGAAAGGGCCATCAGGGCGGAAAGTCCAACCTGAGCGATCGTCTGATCCTTGCCCTGACTTCAGATGCACGAGATCTCGATTGAGGTCTGTTGACTGTGCCTGCCATATCCTCACCCAGAAACCTAGGCCTAGCTTGGGTTCTCAGACTCCGTCCTCAGACTACTGGCCCACAAGCCCTCCAGTTTGGCAATCCAGAACTACAATGCCGCACTCTGCCTGCCCTACAGAAGTAAAATATTGCCCTCAGCTCTACCCCGAAACCCCAAATGAGGATCAACCTGCAGGCCATTCGGCTGTACCCCAAATATATAGGCTGACCTGGGCACTATTTCCCCTTCTGACCCAGCCTGAGCCTGGACCTCCTGGTCCCACCCAGACAGCTGGCCGCACACTGAGCACATCGGACCCGCCATGGCCTTAGGTCGTCATCTCTTCCCAACTGCGGTTTTCAGGCTCCAGAACCTAGACCTTATCTCCAACCACTGCCCAGGGTTGAAAATGATGCAGAAATCAGAACTCTTTCCCCATGGCAAGAAACCTTGTGGTTGGCATGTTGTCCAACGATCAGTGTAGTTGAAACAAGCGTGGCCCATGAGGACCAGCCCATGCTTGCGGGCCACATTGGTCACAAACACACATTGTGACCCTCAGCCTGAGCCCGTCCTCAGGTAAGGCCTCTCAGGGCCTATATGAAGAGACAGCATATTGGGCTTGCCATGCCCCTAGGCCCCAATTTTTAACCATAGTTCGGCGTGTCCCTTCACTCTTCCCCAGGGCTCTGCTTTGGAATTCCTCTTTTGGTGGGACACCTGAGGTAACAAACCTGAAAGGAGTCCTCCCATCCCACAGATTGACGAAAAACAATTGGGATCGGGCCAAATCCACAGAGAGGAAGATTCGTCCATGGCCCATGAGACCTCCCCAACATTCCACGGCCATCGCTGAAACAAAATCCAGAGACAAAAGCCTGAGCAAGCGCCTCAGACTCGCTCATTCTTCATATCCTGAAGAGTTCTTCTCATGGTTTGTAGATCGGGCGTGCCATACCTACCTCCCCAAACTTAAGCTGAGTTTGTGTTTTCAGTCTTCTGTCCTCAAAGTCCTGGGCCACACTCCCTCCAGGCTGGGGCCCCTGGAGCCACACATTAGGACTGCCCCCACCCAATCCATGGGAATTCTGCCCATTCCATTGTCAAAAATCGTACAAATTAGGAGAACCCTCCAAAGACCCTGAGGCCATCCCAATAGTGTAGGTCGCCCGGGACAAAAAAGGGCGGTTGATACCGGCTGAGCATCTACCTCCACTCATCTACCTCCACTCATACCAAGAAGATTGAACCAGACAGGACCCGAGGCCATTATCGGATCCATTGCTTTGGTTTACAGGCATGTCTCCTCAAAAGCCTGGATTCCAATACCAGCAGAGGGGATTTCCTGAGGCACCCATCAGAACAAATCTCGTCTCCACAAGGAAACTTGTGCATGGGTGCTATGCCAAAGCTTAGGAGAATACTTCAGGGTCCCGGTGCCACCTCCCCATTCCAAGGCCCTCATGGACACAAACACACGTTAGGAACCATCCTCTGGAAAGTGCATTTCAACTCAGCCACCCCGGTTGCTCCCGCAGATCCATTAGATCTAAACTGTCTTGTTGCTAGGAGCAATTGGAAGGCGAGGCGGACTTCCCAGGCATCCATCCTCGAACGGTGCTCTGGAGACATTCCATATGGGATGTCCTGGAGCTGTCTAACAGGTCTCAATTGTCCCGCAGAGGAATCCTTGAAGGGGGCATCCCACATCTCCCAACGTGGAAAACCTCCATGGCCTCGAGATTCCGCTCCCTTTATGAAGGGGCCGTCATGCACAGAAACGCCAACCTGAGCCAACGTCGGATCCTCGCCCTGACTTCAGATGCATGAGATATTGGTTCAGATCTGCAGGGGGTACCTGCCGTGCCCTCACCCTAAATCCGAAGTCTAGATTGTGTTCTCAGACTTCCGTCCTCACTCTCCTGGCCCCGAAGCCCTCAAGTTTGGCAATTCCGGACCGACAATGAAGCACTCTGCCTGCCCTCTAGAAAAAATATATTGCCTAATGAGCAGCCCAGGCAGCTTAAATGAAGATAAACCTACACGGCACTCGAATGTACCCAAATTATATAGTCTAACCTGGGCACTAATGCAGTGTCTGACACAACCTGAGCCCGGACCTGCTGACCAACACCCAGACAGCTGACCGCACGCTGAGCACATCAGACCCGCCATGGCCTTAGGTCATCATCTCTTCCCTACCTCAGTTTTCAGGCTTCAGAACCTAGACCTTATCTCCAATCACTGCCCACGGGTGACTGTGATGCAGAAATCAGAACTCTTCCTGACCCATGGCAAGAAACCTTGTGGTTGGCATGTTGTCCAACGTTCAGTGTAGGAGAAACCAGCATTCTCCCTGAGGCCGCGCCCATTCTTGAGTGCGAGGAGAGCATAAAGACGCATTGTGACCTCAGCGTGAGTCCTGTCCTCTAGTAAGTCCTCTCAGTGGCTGGTCCATTAGATGTCATAATGGGCTTGACATGTCCCTAGTCCCCAATTTTTAACCAGATTTCTGGTTTTCCAGTCGCCCCACCCCAGGGCTCTCCTCTGGAATCCCTCATTTGGTGGGACATCTGAGGTTGAAAAACAAAATGAAACAAATCGACAACAACAACAAAAAAACGGACTTCTTCCATCCCCAGAATGACCCCAAACTCTTTGGACGGGACCGAACCCCCAGAGAGTAAGACTCGTCCATTTCCCATGAAGTCACCCGGCAATTTCACGACCATGAGTGACACGATATCCAGAGACAAAACTTGAGCAAGAGCCTCACACTCGCCCTTTTTTCATATCCCGAAGTGTTCTCCTCATGGTCTGTAGATCAGTCCTGCCATACCTATGACCCAAAACATAAGCCGAGTTTGTGTTTTCAGACAACTGTCCAAACAGCTCTGGCCTACACACCCTACAGGCTCAGGGCCCTGGAGCCAAACCTGAGGACTGTACTTGCCCTCTCCAAGGGAATTGTATGTGCCCATTCCAATGGCCACAACCCTACTAATAGGATAACCTCCAAAGTCCCTGAGGCCATCCCAAGAGTTGTGGCTTCCCAGGACAAACAGGGGCAATCTGAGCCCATCTGAGCACCTACCTGCACTCAGACCCGTAGACTGATGTCCCCAGAGGTAAAAAGGAACGAACAGGCCCCTAGGCACTAATCGGATCCATTGCTTTGGTTTCCAGGCATCTCTCCTCAGAGGCCTGGATTTCAATACCAGCATATGGCTGTTTCTTGACTCACCCATCAGAACAAATCTCATCTACACATGGGAAACATGCACGTTGGAGCTGTGTCAAAGCCTCTGTTTAGGAGAACCCTTCAGGGCCCCAGGGCCACCGCTTCATTCCAAGGTCTCCATAGACACAAAAACATATTAGGACACATCCACAGGAGAGTCCATTTCAACTCAGCCTCCTCGGTTGCCCCCCACATCCAGCAGATCTAACCTGTCTTGTTGCTTGGAGACCATTGGAATGCGAGGTGGGCTACCCAGCCATCCGTCCTTAGAACCCTGCTCGGAATCGTTGGCCTGGAGCCAACCAACAGGTCTCAATTGTCCTGCAGAAGAATCTTTGCAGTTTGGAGCTTCTCACAACTCCCATCGTGGGAAAACCCCCATGTCCTCGTGATCCAACCCCCTTCAAGAAAGGGCCATCAGGGCAGAAAGTCCAACCTGAGCGATCGTCTGATCCTTGCCCTGACTTCAGATGCACGAGATCTCGATTGAGGTCTGTTGACTGTGCCTGCCATATCCTCACCCAGAAACCTAGGCCTAGCTTGGGTTCTCAGACTCCGTCCTCAGACTACTGGCCCACAAGCCCTCCAGTTTGGCAATCCAGAACTACAATGCCGCACTCTGCCTGCCCTACAGAAGTAAAATATTGCCCTCAGGGCTACCCCGAAACCCCAAATGAGGATCAACCTGCAGGCCATTCGGCTGTACCCCAAATATATAGGCTGACCTGGGCACTATTTCCCCTTCTGACCCAGCCTGAGCCTGGACCTCCTGGTCCCACCCAGACAGCTGGCCGCACACTGAGCACATCGGACCCGCCATGGCCTTAGGTCGTCATCTCTTCCCAACTGCGGTTTTCAGGCTCCAGAACCTAGACCTTATCTCCAACCACTGCCCAGGGTTGAAAATGATGCAGAAATCAGAACTCTTTCCCCATGGCAAGAAACCTTGTGGTTGGCATGTTGTCCAACGATCAGTGTAGTTGAAACAAGCGTGGCCCATGAGGACCAGCCCATGCTTGCGGGCCACATTGGTCACAAACACACATTGTGACCCTCAGCCTGAGCCCGTCCTCAGGTAAGGCCTCTCAGGGCCTATATGAAGAGACAGCATATTGGGCTTGCCATGCCCCTAGGCCCCAATTTTTAACCATAGTTCGGCGTGTCCCTTCACTCTTCCCCAGGGCTCTGCTTTGGAATTCCTCTTTTGGTGGGACACCTGAGGTAACAAACCTGAAAGGAGTCCTCCCATCCCACAGATTGACGAAAAACAATTGGGATCGGGCCAAATCCACAGAGAGGAAGATTCGTCCATGGCCCATGAGACCTCCCCAACATTCCACGGCCATCGCTGAAACAAAATCCAGAGACAAAAGCCTGAGCAAGCGCCTCAGACTCGCTCATTCTTCATATCCTGAAGAGTTCTTCTCATGGTTTGTAGATCGGGCGTGCCATACCTACGTCCCCAAACTTAAGCTGAGTTTGTGTTTTCAGTCTTCTGTCCTCAAAGTCCTGGGCCACACTCCCTCCAGGCTGGGGCCCCTGGAGCCACACATTAGGACTGCCCCCACCCAATCCATTTGAATTCTGCCCATTCCATTGTCAAAAATCGTACAAATTAGGAGAACCCTCCAAAGACCCTGAGGCCATCCCAATAGTGTAGGTCGCCCGGGACAAAAAAGGGCGGTTGATACCGGCTGAGCATCTACCTCCACTCATCTACCTCCACTCATACCAAGAAGATTGAACCAGACAGGACCCGAGGCCATTATCGGATCCATTGCTTTGGTTTACAGGCATGTCTCCTCAAAAGCCTGGATTCCAATACCAGCAGAGGGGATTTCCTGAGGCACCCATCAGAACAAATCTCGTCTCCACAAGGAAACTTGTGCATGGGTGCTATGCCAAAGCTTAGGAGAATACTTCAGGGTCCCGGTGCCACCTCCCCATTCCAAGGCCCTCATGGACACAAACACACGTTAGGAACCATCCTCTGGAAAGTGCATTTCAACTCAGCCACCCCGGTTGCTCCCGCAGATCCATTAGATCTAAACTGTCTTGTTGCTAGGAGCAATTGGAAGGCGAGGCGGACTTCCCAGGCATCCATCCTCGAACGGTGCTCTGGAGACATTCCATATGGGATGTCCTGGAGCTGTCTAACAGGTCTCAATTGTCCCGCAGAGGAATCCTTGAAGGGGGCATCCCACATCTCCCAACGTGGAAAACCTCCATGGCCTCGAGATTCCGCTCCCTTTATGAAGGGGCCGTCATGCACAGAAACGCCAACCTGAGCCAACGTCGGATCCTCGCCCTGACTTCAGATGCATGAGATATTGGTTCAGATCTGCAGGGGGTACCTGCCGTGCCCTCACCCTAAATCCGAAGTCTAGATTGTGTTCTCAGACTTCCGTCCTCACTCTCCTGGCCCCGAAGCCCTCAAGTTTGGCAATTCCGGACCGACAATGAAGCACTCTGCCTGCCCTCTAGAAAAAATATATTGCCTAATGAGCAGCCCAGGCAGCTTAAATGAAGATAAACCTACACGGCACTCGAATGTACCCAAATTATATAGTCTAACCTGGGCACTAATGCAGTGTCTGACACAACCTGAGCCCGGACCTGCTGACCAACACCCAGACAGCTGACCGCACGCTGAGCACATCAGACCCGCCATGGCCTTAGGTCATCATCTCTTCCCTACCTCAGTTTTCAGGCTTCAGAACCTAGACCTTATCTCCAATCACTGCCCACGGGTGACTGTGATGCAGAAATCAGAACTCTTCCTGACCCATGGCAAGAAACCTTGTGGTTGGCATGTTGTCCAACGTTCAGTGTAGGAGAAACCAGCATTCTCCCTGAGGCCGCGCCCATTCTTGAGTGCGAGGAGAGCATAAAGACGCATTGTGACCTCAGCGTGAGTCCTGTCCTCTAGTAAGTCCTCTCAGTGGCTGGTCCATTAGATGTCATAATGGGCTTGACATGTCCCTAGTCCCCAATTTTTAACCAGATTTCTGGTTTTCCAGTCGCCCCACCCCAGGGCTCTCCTCTGGAATCCCTCATTTGGTGGGACATCTGAGGTTGAAAAACAAAATGAAACAAATCGACAACAACAACAAAAAAACGGACTTCTTCCATCCCCAGAATGACCCCAAACTCTTTGGACGGGACCGAACCCCCAGAGAGTAAGACTCGTCCATTTCCCATGAAGTCACCCGGCAATTTCACGACCATGAGTGACACGATATCCAGAGACAAAACTTGAGCAAGAGCCTCACACTCGCCCTTTTTTCATATCCCGAAGTGTTCTCCTCATGGTCTGTAGATCAGTCCTGCCATACCTATGACCCAAAACATAAGCCGAGTTTGTGTTTTCAGACAACTGTCCAAACAGCTCTGGCCTACACACCCTACAGGCTCAGGGCCCTGGAGCCAAACCTGAGGACTGTACTTGCCCTCTCCAAGGGAATTGTATGTGCCCATTCCAATGGCCACAACCCTACTAATAGGATAACCTCCAAAGTCCCTGAGGCCATCCCAAGAGTTGTGGCTTCCCAGGACAAACAGGGGCAATCTGAGCCCATCTGAGCACCTACCTGCACTCAGACCCGTAGACTGATGTCCCCAGAGGTAAAAAGGAACGAACAGGCCCCTAGGCACTAATCGGATCCATTGCTTTGGTTTCCAGGCATCTCTCCTCAGAGGCCTGGATTTCAATACCAGCATATGGCTGTTTCTTGACTCACCCATCAGAACAAATCTCATCTACACATGGGAAACATGCACGTTGGAGCTGTGTCAAAGCCTCTGTTTAGGAGAACCCTTCAGGGCCCCAGGGCCACCGCTTCATTCCAAGGTCTCCATAGACACAAAAACATATTAGGACACATCCACAGGAGAGTCCATTTCAACTCAGCCTCCTCGGTTGCCCCCCACATCCAGCAGATCTAACCTGTCTTGTTGCTTGGAGACAATTGGAATGCGAGGTGGGCTACCCAGCCATCCGTCCTTAGAACCCTGCTCGGAATCGTTGGCCTGGAGCCAACCAACAGGTCTCAATTGTCCTGCAGAAGAATCTTTGCAGTTTGGAGCTTCTCACAACTCCCATCGTGGGAAAACCCCCATGTCCTCGTGATCCAACCCCCTTCAAGAAAGGGCCATCAGGGCAGAAAGTCCAACCTGAGCGATCGTCTGATCCTTGCCCTGACTTCAGATGCACGAGATCTCGATTGAGGTCTGTTGACTGTGCCTGCCATATCCTCACCCAGAAACCTAGGCCTAGCTTGGGTTCTCAGACTCCGTCCTCAGACTACTGGCCCACAAGCCCTCCAGTTTGGCAATCCAGAACTACAATGCCGCACTCTGCCTGCCCTACAGAAGTAAAATATTGCCCTCAGGGCTACCCCGAAACCCCAAATGAGGATCAACCTGCAGGCCATTCGGCTGTACCCCAAATATATAGGCTGACCTGGGCACTATTTCCCCTTCTGACCCAGCCTGAGCCTGGACCTCCTGGTCCCACCCAGACAGCTGGCCGCACACTGAGCACATCGGACCCGCCATGGCCTTAGGTCGTCATCTCTTCCCAACTGCGGTTTTCAGGCTCCAGAACCTAGACCTTATCTCCAACCACTGCCCAGGGTTGAAAATGATGCAGAAATCAGAACTCTTTCCCCATGGCAAGAAACCTTGTGGTTGGCATGTTGTCCAACGATCAGTGTAGTTGAAACAAGCGTGGCCCATGAGGACCAGCCCATGCTTGCGGGCCACATTGGTCACAAACACACATTGTGACCCTCAGCCTGAGCCCGTCCTCAGGTAAGGCCTCTCAGGGCCTATATGAAGAGACAGCATATTGGGCTTGCCATGCCCCTAGGCCCCAATTTTAACCATAGTTCGGGTTGTCCCTTCACTCTTCCCCAGGGCTCTGCTTTGGAATTCCTCTTTTGGTGGGACACCTGAGGTAACAAACCTGAAAGGAGTCCTCCCATCCCACAGATTGATGAAAAACAATTGGGATCGGGCCAAATCCACAGAGAGGAAGATTCGTCCATGGCCCATGAGACCTCCCCAACATTCCACGGCCATCGCTGAAACAAAATCCAGAGACAAAAGCCTGAGCAAGCGCCTCAGACTCGCTCATTCTTCATATCCTGAAGAGTTCTTCTCATGGTTTGTAGATCGGGCGTGCCATACCTACCTCCCCAAACTTAAGCTGAGTTTGTGTTTTCAGTCTTCTGTCCTCAAAGTCCTGGGCCACACTCCCTCCAGGCTGGGGCCCCTGGAGCCACACATTAGGACTGCCCCCACCCAATCCATGGGAATTCTGCCCATTCCATTGTCAAAAATCGTACAAATTAGGAGAACCCTCCAAAGTCCCTGAGGCCATCCCAATAGTGTAGGTCGCCCGGGACAAAAAAGGGCGGTTGATACCGGCTGAGCATCTACCTCCACTCATCTACCTCCACTCATACCAAGAAGATTGAACCAGACAGGACCCGAGGCCATTATCGGATCCATTGCTTTGGTTTACAGGCATGTCTCCTCAAAAGCCTGGATTCCAATACCAGCAGAGGGGATTTCCTGAGGCACCCATCAGAACAAATCTCGTCTCCACAAGGAAACTTGTGCATGGGTGCTATGCCAAAGCTTAGGAGAATACTTCAGGGTCCCGGTGCCACCTCCCCATTCCAAGGCCCTCATGGACACAAACACACGTTAGGAACCATCCTCTGGAAAGTGCATTTCAACTCAGCCACCCCGGTTGCTCCCGCAGGTCCATTAGATCTAAACTGTCTTGTTGCTAGGAGCAATTGGAAGGCGAGGCGGACTTCCCAGGCATCCATCCTCGAACGGTGCTCTGGAGACATTCCATATGGGATGTCCTGGAGCTGTCTAACAGGTCTCAATTGTCCCGCAGAGGAATCCTTGAAGGGGGCATCCCACATCTCCCAACGTGGAAAACCTCCATGGCCTCGAGATTCCGCTCCCTTTATGAAGGGGCCGTCATGCACAGAAACGCCAACCTGAGCCAACGTCGGATCCTCGCCCTGACTTCAGATGCATGAGATATTGGTTCAGATCTGCAGGGGGTACCTGCCGTGCCCTCACCCTAAATCCGAAGTCTAGATTGTGTTCTCAGACTTCCGTCCTCACTCTCCTGGCCCCGAAGCCCTCAAGTTTGGCAATTCCGGACCGACAATGAAGCACTCTGCCTGCCCTCTAGAAAAAATATATTGCCTAATGAGCAGCCCAGGCAGCTTAAATGAAGATAAACCTACACGGCACTCGAATGTACCCAAATTATATAGTCTAACCTGGGCACTAATGCAGTGTCTGACACAACCTGAGCCCGGACCTGCTGACCAACACCCAGACAGCTGACCGCACGCTGAGCACATCAGACCCGCCATGGCCTTAGGTCATCATCTCTTCCCTACCTCAGTTTTCAGGCTTCAGAACCTAGACCTTATCTCCAATCACTGCCCACGGGTGACTGTGATGCAGAAATCAGAACTCTTCCTGACCCATGGCAAGAAACCTTGTGGTTGGCATGTTGTCCAACGTTCAGTGTAGGAGAAACCAGCATTCTCCCTGAGGCCGCGCCCATTCTTGAGTGCGAGGAGAGCATAAAGACGCATTGTGACCTCAGCGTGAGTCCTGTCCTCTAGTAAGTCCTCTCAGTGGCTGGTCCATTAGATGTCATAATGGGCTTGACATGTCCCTAGTCCCCAATTTTTAACCAGATTTCTGGTTTTCCAGTCGCCCCACCCCAGGGCTCTCCTCTGGAATCCCTCATTTGGTGGGACATCTGAGGTTGAAAAACAAAATGAAACAAATCGACAACAACAACAAAAAAACGGACTTCTTCCATCCCCAGAATGACCCCAAACTCTTTGGACGGGACCGAACCCCCAGAGAGTAAGACTCGTCCATTTCCCATGAAGTCACCCGGCAATTTCACGACCATGAGTGACACGATATCCAGAGACAAAACTTGAGCAAGAGCCTCACACTCGCCCTTTTTTCATATCCCGAAGTGTTCTCCTCATGGTCTGTAGATCAGTCCTGCCATACCTATGACCCAAAACATAACCCGAGTTTGTGTTTTCAGACAACTGTCCAAACAGCTCTGGCCTACACACCCTACAGGCTCAGGGCCCTGGAGCCAAACCTGAGGACTGTACTTGCCCTCTCCAAGGGAATTGTATGTGCCCATTCCAATGGCCACAACCCTACTAATAGGATAACCTCCAAAGTCCCTGAGGCCATCCCAAGAGTTGTGGCTTCCCAGGACAAACAGGGGCAATCTGAGCCCATCTGAGCACCTACCTGCACTCAGACCCGTAGACTGATGTCCCCAGAGGTAAAAAGGAACGAACAGGCCCCTAGGCACTAATCGGATCCATTGCTTTGGTTTCCAGGCATCTCTCCTCAGAGGCCTGGATTTCAATACCAGCATATGGCTGTTTCTTGACTCACCCATCAGAACAAATCTCATCTACACATGGGAAACATGCACGTTGGAGCTGTGTCAAAGCCTCTGTTTAGGAGAACCCTTCAGGGCCCCAGGGCCACCGCTTCATTCCAAGGTCTCCATAGACACAAAAACATATTAGGACACATCCACAGGAGAGTCCATTTCAACTCAGCCTCCTCGGTTGCCCCCCACATCCAGCAGATCTAACCTGTCTTGTTGCTTGGAGACCATTGGAATGCGAGGTGGGCTACCCAGCCATCCATCCTTAGAACCCTGCTCGGAAATGGTGGCCTGGAGCCAACCAACAGGTCTCAATTGTCCTGCAGAAGAATCTTTGCAGTTTGGAGCTTCTCACAACTCCCATCGTGGGAAAACCCCCATGTCCTCGTGATCCAACCCCCTTCAAGAAAGGGCCATCAGGGCAGAAAGTCCAACCTGAGCGATCGTCTGATCCTTGCCCTGACTTCAGATGCACGAGATCTCGATTGAGGTCTGTAGATAGTGCCTGCCATATCCTCACCCAGAAACCTAGGCCTAGCTTGGGTTCTCAGACTCCGTCCTCAGACTACTGGCCCACAAGCCCTCCAGTTTGGCAATCCAGAACTACAATGCCGCACTCTGCCTGCCCTACAGAAGTAAAATATTGCCCTCAGGGCTACCCCGAAACCCCAAATGAGGATCAACCTGCAGGCCATTCGGCTGTACCCCAAACATATAGGCTGACCTGGGCACTATTTCCCCTTCTGACCCAGCCTGAGCCTGGACCTCCTGGTCCCACCCAGACAGCTGGCCGCACACTGAGCACATCGGACCCGCCATGGCCTTAGGTCGTCATCTCTTCCCAACTGCGGTTTTCAGGCTCCAGAACCTAGACCTTATCTCCAACCACTGCCCAGGGTTGAAAATGATGCAGAAATCAGAACTCTTTCCCCATGGCAAGAAACCTTGTGGTTGGCATGTTGTCCAACGATCAGTGTAGTTGAAACAAGCGTGGCCCATGAGGACCAGCCCATGCTTGCGGGCCACATTGGTCACAAACACACATTGTGACCCTCAGCCTGAGCCCGTCCTCAGGTAAGGCCTCTCAGGGCCTATATGAAGAGACAGCATATTGGGCTTGCCATGCCCCTAGGCCCCAATTTTTAACCATAGTTCGGCATGTCCCTTCACTCTTCCCCAGGGCTCTGCTTTGGAATTCCTCTTTTGGTGGGACACCTGAGGTAACAAACCTGAAAGGAGTCCTCCCATCCCACAGATTGACGAAAAACAATTGGGATCGGGCCAAATCCACAGAGAGGAAGATTCGTCCATGGCCCATGAGACCTCCCCAACATTCCACGGCCATCGCTGAAACAAAATCCAGAGACAAAAGCCTGAGCAAGCGCCTCAGACTCGCTCATTCTTCATATCCTGAAGAGTTCTTCTCATGGTTTGTAGATCGGGCGTGCCATACCTACGTCCCCAAACTTAAGCTGAGTTTGTGTTTTCAGTCTTCTGTCCTCAAAGTCCTGGGCCACACTCCCTCCAGGCTGGGGCCCCTGGAGCCACACATTAGGACTGCCCCCACCCAATCCATGGGAATTCTGCCCATTCCATTGTCAAAAATCGTACAAATTAGGAGAACCCTCCAAAGACCCTGAGGCCATCCCAATAGTGTAGGTCGCCCGGGACAAAAAAGGGCGGTTGATACCGTCTGAGCATCTACCTCCACTCATCTACCTCCACTCATACCAAGAAGATTGAACCAGACAGGACCCGAGGCCATTATCGGATCCATTGCTTTGGTTTACAGGCATGTCTCCTCAAAAGCCTGGATTCCAATACCAGCAGAGGGGATTTCCTGAGGCACCCATCAGAACAAATCTCGTCTCCACAAGGAAACTTGTGCATGGGTGCTATGCCAAAGCTTAGGAGAATACTTCAGGGTCCCGGTGCCACCTCCCCATTCCAAGGCCCTCATGGACACAAACACACGTTAGGAACCATCCTCTGGAAAGTGCATTTCAACTCAGCCACCCCGGTTGCTCCCGCAGATCCATTAGATCTAAACTGTCTTGTTGCTAGGAGCAATTGGAAGGCGAGGCGGACTTCCCAGGCATCCATCCTCGAACGGTGCTCTGGAGACATTCCATATGGGATGTCCTGGAGCTGTCTAACAGGTCTCAATTGTCCCGCAGAGGAATCCTTGAAGGGGGCATCCCACATCTCCCAACGTGGAAAACCTCCATGGCCTCGAGATTCCGCTCCCTTTATGAAGGGGCCGTCATGCACAGAAACGCCAACCTGAGCCAACGTCGGATCCTCGCCCTGACTTCAGATGCATGAGATATTGGTTCAGATCTGCAGGGGGTACCTGCCGTGCCCTCACCCTAAATCCGAAGTCTAGATTGTGTTCTCAGACTTCCGTCCTCACTCTCCTGGCCCCGAAGCCCTCAAGTTTGGCAATTCCGGACCGACAATGAAGCACTCTGCCTGCCCTCTAGAAAAAATATATTGCCTAATGAGCAGCCCAGGCAGCTTAAATGAAGATAAACCTACACGGCACTCGAATGTACCCAAATTATATAGTCTAACCTGGGCACTAATGCAGTGTCTGACACAACCTGAGCCCGGACCTGCTGACCAACACCCAGACAGCTGACAGCACGCTGAGCACATCAGACCCGCCATGGCCTTGGTCATCATCTCTTCCCTACCTCAGTTTTCAGGCTTCAGAACCTAGACCTTATCTCCAATCACTGCCCACGGGTGACTGTGATGTAGAAATCAGAACTCTTCCTGACCCATGGCAAGAAACCTTGTGGTTGGCATGTTGTCCAACGTTCAGTGTAGGAGAAACCAGCATTCTCCCTGAGGCCGCGCCCATTCTTGAGTGCGAGGAGAGCATAAAGACGCATTGTGACCTCAGCGTGAGTCCTGTCCTCTAGTAAGTCCTCTCAGTGGCTGGACCATTAGATGTCATAATGGGCTTGACATGTCCCTAGTCCCCAATTTTTAACCAGATTTCTGGTTGTCCAGTCGCCCCACCCCAGGGCTCTCCTCTGGAATCCCTCATTTGGTGGGACATCTGAGGTTGAAAAACAAAATGAAACAAATCGACAACAACAACAAAAAAGCGGACTTCTTCCATCCCCAGAATGACCCCAAACTCTTTGGACGGGACCGAACCCCCAGAGAGTAAGACTCGTCCATTTCCCATGAAGTCACCCGGCAATTTCACGACCATGAGTGACACGATATCCAGAGACAAAAACTTGAGCAAGAGCCTCACACTCGCCCTTTTTTCATATCCCGAAGTGTTCTCCTCATGGTCTGTAGATCAGTCCTGCCATACCTATGACCCAAAACATAAGCCGAGTTTGTGTTTTCAGAAAACTGTCCAAACAGCTCTGGCCTACACACCCTACAGGCTCAGGGCCCTGGAGCCAAACCTGAGGACTGTACTTGCCCTCTCCAAGGGAATTGTATGTGCCCATTGCAATGGCCACAACCCTACTAGTAGGATAACCTCCAAAGTCCCTGAGGCCATCCAAAGAGTTGTGGCTTCCCAGGACAAACAGGGGCAATCTGAGCCCATCTGAGCACCTACCTGCACTCAGACCCGTAGACTGATGTCCCCAGAGGTAAAAAGGAACGAACAGGCCCCTAGGCACTAATCGGATCCATTGCTTTGGTTTCCAGGCATCTCTCCTCAGAGGCCTGGATTTCAATACCAGCATATGGCTGTTTCTTGACTCACCCATCAGAACAAATCTCATCTACACATGGGAATCATGCACGTTGGAGCTGTGTCAAAGCCTCTGTTTAGGAGAACACTTCAGGGCCCCAGGGCCACCGCTTCATTCCAAGGTCTCCATAGACACAAAAACATATTAGGACACATCCACAGGAGAGTCCATTTCAACTCAGCCTCCTCGGTTGCCCCCCACATCCAGCAGATCTAACCTGTCTTGTTGCTTGGAGACCATTGGAATGCGAGGTGGGCTACCCAGCCATCCATCCTTAGAACCCTGCTCGGAATCGTTGGCCTTGAGCCAACCAACAGGTCTCAATTGTCCTGCAGAAGAATCTTTGCAGTTTGGAGCTTCTCACAACTCCCATCGTGGGAAAACCCCCATGTCCTCGTGATCCAACCCCCTTCAAGAAAGGGCCATCAGGGCAGAAAGTCCAACCTGAGCGATCGTCTGATCCTTGCCCTGACTTCAGATGCACGAGATCTCGATTGAGGTCTGTTGACTGTGCCTGCCATATCCTCACCCAGAAACCTAGGCCTAGCTTGGGTTCTCAGACTCCGTCCTCAGACTACTGGCCCACAAGCCCTCCAGTTTGGCAAACCAGAACTACAATGCCGCACTCTGCCTGCCCTACAGAAGTTAAATATTGCCCTCAGGGCTACCCGAAACCCCAAATGAGGATCAACCTGCAGGCCATTCGGCTGTACCCCAAACATATAGGCTGACCTGGGCACTATTTCCCCTTCTGACCCAGCCTGAGCCTGGACCTCCTGGTCCCACCCAGACAGCTGGCCGCACACTGAGCACATCGGACCCGCCATGGCCTTAGGTCGTCATCTCTTCCCAACTGCGGTTTTCAGGCTCCAGAACCTAGAACTTATCTCCAACCACTGCCCAGGGTTGAAAATGATGCAGAAATCAGAACTCTTTCCCCATGGCAAGAAACCTTGTGCTTGGCATGTTGTCCAACGTTCAGTGTAGTTGAAACAAGCGTGGCCCATGAGGCCCAGCCCATGCTTGCGGGCCACATTGGTCACAAACACACATTGTGACCCTCAGCCTGAGCCCAGTCCTCAGGTAAGGCCTCTCAGGGCCTATATGAAGAGACAGCATATTGGGCTTGCCATGCCCCTAGGCCCCAATTTTTAACCATAGTTCGGGTTGTCCCTTCACTCTTCCCCAGGGCTCTGCTTTGGAATTCCTCTTTTGGTGGGACACCTGAGGTAACAAACCTGAAAGGAGTCCTCCCATCCCACAGATTGACGAAAAACAATTGGGATCGGGCCAAATCCACAGAGAGGAAGATTCGTCCATGGCCCATGAGACCTCCCCAACATTCCACGGCCATCGCTGAAACAAAATCCAGAGACAAAAGCCTGAGCAAGCGCCTCAGACTCGCTCATTCTTCATATCCTGAAGAGTTCTTCTCATGGTTTGTAGATCGGGCGTGCCATACCTACGTCCCCAAACTTAAGCTGAGTTTGTGTTTTCAGTCTTCTGTCCTCAAAGTCCTGGGCCACACTCCCTCCAGGCTGGGGCCCCTGGAGCCACACATTAGGACTGCCCCCACCCAATCCATGGGAATTCTGCCCATTCCATTGTCAAAAATCGTACAAATTAGGAGAACCCTCCAAAGTCCCTGAGGCCATCCCAATAGTGTAGGTCTCACAGGACAAAAAAAGGGCCGTTGATACCGGCTGAGCATCTACCTCCACTCATCTACCTCCACTCATACCAAGAAGATTGAACCAGACAGGACCCGAGGCCATTATCGGATCCATTGCTTTGGTTTACAGGCATGTCTCCTCAAAAGCCTGGATTCCAATACCAGGAGAGGGGATTTCCTGAGGCACCCATCAGAACAAATCTCGTCTCCACAAGGAAACTTGTGCATGGGAGCTATGCCAAAGCTTAGGAGAATACTTCAGGGTCCCGGTGCCACCTCCCCATTCCAAGGCCCTCATGGACACAAACACACGTTAGGAACCATCCTCTGGAAAGTGCATTTCAACTCAGCCACCCCGGTTACTCCCGTAGAACCATTAGATCTAAACTGTCTTGTTGCTAGGAGACAATTGGAAGGCGAGGCAGACTTCCCAGGCATCCATCCTCGAACGGTACTCTGGAGTCATTCCATATGGGATGTCCTGGAGCTGTCCAGCAGGTCTCAATTGTCCCGCAGAAGGAATCCTTGAAGGGGGCATCCCACATCTCCCAACGTGGAAAACCTCCATGGCCTCGAGAATCCGCTCCCTTCATGAAGGGGCCGTCATGCATAGAAACTCCAACCTGAGCCAACATCGGATCCTCGCCCTGACTTCAGATGCATGAGATATTGGTTCAGATCTGCAGGGGGTACCTGCCGTGCCCTCACCCTGAATCCGAAGTCTAGCTTGTGTTCTCAGACTTCCGTCCTCACTCTCATGGCCCCTAAGCCCTCAAGTTTGGCAATTCCGGACCGACAATGAAGCACTCTGCCTGCCCTCTAGAAAAAATATATTGCCTAATGAGCAGCCCAGGCAGCTTAAATGAAGATAAACCTACACGGCACTAGAATGTACCCAAATTATATAGTCTAACCTGGGCACTAATGCAGTGTCTGACACAACCTGAGCCCAGACCTGCTGACCAACACCCAGACAGCTGACCGCACGCTGAGCACATCAGACCCGCCATGGCCTTAGGTCATCATCTCTTCCCTACCTCAGTTTTCAGGCTTCAGAACCTAGACCTTATCTCCAATCACTGCCCACGGGTGACTGTGATGCAGAAATCAGAACTCTTCCTGACCCATGGCAAGAAACCTTGTGGTTGGCATGTTGTCCAACGTTCAGTGTAGGAGAAACCAGCATTCTCCCTGAGGCCGCGCCCATTCTTGAGTGCGAGGAGAGCATAAAGACGCATTGTGACCTCAGCGTGAGTCCTGTCCTCTAGTAAGTCCTCTCAGTGGCTGGACCATTAGATGTCATAATGGGCTTGACATGTCCCTAGTCCCCAATTTTTAACCAGATTTCTGGTTGTCCAGTCGCCCCACCCCAGGGCTCTCCTCTGGAATCCCTCATTTGGTGGGACATCTGAGGTTGAAAAACAAAATGAAACAAATCGACAACAACAACAAAAAAACGGACTTCTTCCATCCCCAGAATGACCCCAAACTCTTTGGACGGGACCGAACCCCCAGAGAGTAAGACTCGTCCATTTCCCATGAAGTCACCCGGCAATTTCACGACCATGAGTGACACGATATCCAGAGACAAAAACTTGAGCAAGAGCCTCACACTCGCCCTTTTTTCATATCCCGAAGTGTTCTCCTCATGGTCTGTAGATCAGTCCTGCCATACCTATGACCCAAAACATAAGCCGAGTTTGTGTTTTCAGACAACTGTCCAAACAGCTCTGGCCTACACACCCTACAGGCTCAGGGCCCAGGAGCCAAACCTGAGGACTGTACTTGCCCTCTCCAAGGGAATTGTATGTGCCCATTCCAATGGCCACAACCCTACTAATAGGATAACCTCCAAAGTCCCTGAGGCCATACCAAGAGTTGTGGCTTCCCAGGACAAACAGGGGCAATCTGATCCCATCTGAGCACCTACCTGCACTCAGACCCGTAGACTGATGTCCCCAGAGGTAAAAAGGTACGAACAGGCCCCTAGGCACTAATCGGATCCATTGCTTTGGTTTCCAGGCATCTCTCCTCAGAGGCCTGGATTTCAATACCAGCATATGGCTGTTTCTTGACTCACCCATCAGAACAAATCTCATCTACACATGGGAATCATGCACGTTGGAGCTGTGTCAAAGCCTCTGTTTAGGAGAACCCTTCAGGGCCCCAGGGCCACCGCTTCATTCCAAGGTCTCCATAGACACAAAAACATATTAGGACACATCCACAGGAGAGTCCATTTCAACTCAGCCTCCTCGGTTGCCCCCCACATCCAGCAGATCTAACCTGTCTTGTTGCTTGGAGACCATTGGAATGCGAGGTGGGCTACCCAGCCATCCATCTTTAGAACCCTGCTCGGAATCGTTGGCCTGGAGCCAACCAACAGGTCTCAATTGTCCTGCAGAAGAATCTTTGCAGTTTGGAGCTTCTCACAACTCCCATCGTGGGAAAACCCCCATGTCCTCGTGATCCAACCCCCTTCAAGAAAGGGCCATCAGGGCAGAAAGTCCAACCTGAGCGATCGTCTGATCCTTGCCCTGACTTCAGATGCACGAGATCTCGATTGAGGTCTGTTGACTGTGCCTGCCATATCCTCACCCAGAAACCTAGGCCTAGCTTGGGTTCTCAGACTCCGTCCTCAGACTACTGGCCCACAAGCCCTCCAGTTTGGCAAACCAGAACTACAATGCCGCACTCTGCCTGCCCTACAGAAGTAAAATATTGCCCTCAGGGCTACCCCGAAACCCCAAATGATGATCAACCTGCACGCCATTCGGCTGTTCCCCAAACATATAGGCTGACCTGGGCACTATTTCCCCTTCTGACCCAGCCTGAGCCTGGACCTCCTGGTCCCACCCAGACAGCTGGACGCACACTGAGCACATCGGACCCGCCATGGCCTTAGGTCGTCATCTCTTCCCAACTGCGGTTTTCAGGCTCCAGAACCTAGACCTTATCTCCAACCACTGCCCAGGTTTGAAAATGATGCAGAAATCAGAACTCTTTCCCCATGGCAAGAAACCTTGTGGTTGGCATGTTGTCCAACGTTCAGTGTAGTTGAAACAAGCGTGGCCCATGAGGCCCAGCCCATGCTTGCGGGCCACATTGGTCACAAACACACATTGTGACCCTCAGCCTGAGCCCAGTCCTCAGGTAAGGCCTCTCAGGGCCTATATGAAGAGACAGCATATTGGGCTTGCCATGCCCCTAAGCACCAATTTTTAACCATAGTTCGGGTTGTCCCTTCACTCTTCACCAGGGCTCTACTTTGGAATTCCTCTTTTGGTGGGACACCTGAGGTAACAAACCTGAAAGGAGTCCTCCCATCCCACAGATTGACGAAAAACAATTGGGATCGGGCCAAATCCACAGAGAGGAAGATTCTTCCATGGCTCATGAGACCTCCCCAACATTCCACGGCCATCGCTGAAACAAAATCCAGAGACAAAAGCCTGAGAAAGCGCCTCAGACTCGCTCATTCTTCATATCCTGAAGAGTTCTTCTCATGGTTTGTAGATCGGGCGTGCCATACCTACGTCCCCAATCTTAAGCTGAGTTTGTGTTTTCAGTCTTCTGTCCTCAAAGTCCTGGGCCACACTCCCTCCAGGCTGGGGCCCCTGGAGCCACACATTAGGACTGCCCCCACCCAATCCATGGGAATACTGCCCATTCCATTGTCAAAAATCGTACAAATTAGGAGAACCCTCCAAAGTCCCTTAGGCCATCCCAATGGTGTAGTTCGCCCGGGACAAAAAAGGGCGGTTGATACCGGCTGAGCATCTACCTCCACTCATCTACCTCCACTCATACCAAGAAGATTGAACCAGACAGGACCCGAGGTCATTATCGGAACCATTGCATTGGTGTACAGGCATGTCTCCTCAAAAGCCTGGATTCCAATACCAGCAGAGGGGATTTCCTGAGGCACCCATCAGAATAAATCTCGTCTCCACAAGGAAACTTGTGCATGGGTGCTATGCCAAGGTTAGGAGAATACTTCAGGGTCCCGGTGCCATCTCCCCATTCCAAAGCCCTCATGGACACAAACACACGTTAGGACCCATCCTCTGGAAAGTGCATTTCAACTCAGCCACCCCGGTTGCTCCCGCAGATCCATTAGATCTAAACTGTCTTGTTGCTAGGAGACAATTGGAAGGCGAGGCGGACTTCCCAGGCATCCATCCTCGAACGGTGCTCTGGAGTCATTCCATATGGGATGTCCTGGAGCTGTCCAACAGGTCTCAATTGTCCCGCAGAAGGAATCCTTGAAGGGGGCATCCCACATCTCCCAACGTGGAAAACCTCCATGGCCTCGAGATTCCGCTCCCTTCATGAAGGGGCCGTCATGCACAGAAACGCCAACCTGAGCCAACGTCGGATCCTCGCCCTGACTTCAGATGCATGAGATATTGGTTCAGATCTGCAGGGGGTACCTGCCGTGCCCTCACCCTGAATCCGAAGTCTAGCTTGTGTTCTCAGACTTCCGTCTTCACTCTCCTGGCCCCGAAGCCCTCAAGTTTGGCAATTCCGGACTGACAATGAAGCACTCTGCCTGCCCTCTAGAAAAAATATATTGCCTAATGAGCAGCCCAGGCAGCTTAAATGAAGATAAACCTACGGCACTCGAATGTACCCAAATTATATAGTCTAACCTGGGCACTAATGCAGTGTCTGACACAACCTGAGCCCGGACCTGCTGACCAACACCCAGACAGCTGACCGCACGCTGAGCACATCAGACCCGCCATGGCCTTAGGTCATCATCTCTTCCCTACCTCAGTTTTCAGGCTTCAGAACCTAGACCTTATCTCCAATCACTGCCCACGGGTGACTGTGATGCAGAAATCAGAACTCTTCCTGACCCATTGCAAGAAACCTTGTGGTTGGCATGTTGTCCAACGTTCAGTGTAGGAGAAACCAGCATTCTCCCTGAGGCCGCGCCCATTCTTGAGTGCGAGGAGAGCATAAACACGCATTGTACCCTCAGCGTGAGTCCTGTCCTCTAGTAAGTCCTCTCAGTGGCTGGACCATTAGATGTCATAATGGGCTTGACATGTCCCTAGTCCCCAATTTTTAACCAGATTTCTGGTTGTCCAGTCGCCCCACCCCAGGGCTCTCCTCTGGAATCCCTCATTTGGTGGGACATCTGAGGTTGAAAAAGAAAATGAAACAAATCGACAACAACAACAAAAAAACGGACTTCTTCCATCCGCAGAATGACGCCAAACTCTTTGGACGGGACCGAACCCCCAGAGAGTAAGACTCGTCCATTTCCCATGAAGTCACCCGGCAATTTCACGACCATGTTTGACACGATATCCAGAGACAAAAACTTGAGCAAGAGCCTCACACTCGCCCTTTTTTCATATCCCGAAGTGTTCTCCTCATGGTCTGTAGATCAGTCCTGCCATACCTATGACCCAAAACATAAGCCGAGTTTGTGTTTTCAGACAACTGTCCAAACAGCTCTGGCCTACACACCCTACAGGCTCAGGGCCCTGGAGCCAAACCTGAGGACTGTACTTGCCCTCTCCAAGCGAATTGTATGTGCCCATTCCAATGGCCACAACCCTACTAGTAGGATAACCTCCAAAGTCCCTGAGGCCATCCCAAGAGTTGTGGCTTCCCGGGACAAACAGGGGCAATCTGAGCCCATCTGAGCACCTACCTGCACTCAGACCCGTAGACTGATGTCCCCAGACGTAAAAAGGAACGAACAGGCCCCTAGGCACTAATCGGATCCATTGCTTTGTTTTCCAGGCATCTCTCCTCAGAGGCCTGGATTTCAATACCAGCATATGGCTGTTTCTTGACTCACCCATCAGTACAAATCTCATCTACACATGGGAAACATGCACGTTGGAGCTGTGTCAAAGCCTCTGTTTAGGAGAACCCTTCAGGGCCCCAGGGCCACCGCTTCATTCCAAGGTCTCCATAGACACAAAAACATATTAGGACACATCCACAGGAGAGTCCATTTCAACTCAGCCTCCTCGGATGCCCCCCACATCCAGCAGATCTAACCTGTCTTGTTGCTTGGAGACAATTGGAATGCGAGGTGGGCTACCCAGCCATCCATCCTTAGAACCCTGCTCGGAATCGTTGGCCTGGAGCCAACCAACAGGTCTCAATTGTCCTGCAGAAGAATCTTTGCAGTTTGGAGCTTCTCAAAACTCCCATCGTGGGAAAACCCCCATGTCCTCGTGATCCAACCCCCTTCAAGAAAGGGCCATCAGGGCAGAAAGTCCAACCTGAGCGATCGTCTGATCCTTGCCCTGACTTCAGATGCACGAGATCTCGATTGAGGTCTGTTGACTGTGCCTGCCATATCCTCACCCAGAAACCTAGGCCTAGCTTGGGTTCTCAGACTCCGTCCTCAGACTACTGGCCCACAAGCCCTCCAGTTTGGCAATCCAGAACTACAATGCCGCACTCTGCCTGCCCTACAGAAGTAAAATATTGGGCTCAGGGCTACCCCAAATCCCCAAATGAGGATCAACCTGCAGGCCATTCGGCTGTACCCCAAACATATAGGCTGACCTGGGCACTATTTCCCCTTCTGACCCAGCCTGAGCCTGGACCTCCTGGTCCCACCCAGACAGCTGGCCGCACACTGAGCACATCGGACCCACCATGGCCTTAGGTCGTCATCTCTTCCCAACTGCGGTTTTCAGGCTCCAGAACCTAGACCTTATCTCCAACCACTGCCCAGGTTTGAAAATGATGCAGAAATCAGAACTCTTTCCCCATGGCAAGAAACCTTGTGGTTGGCATGTTGTCCAACGTTCAGTGTAGTTGAAACAAGCGTGGCCCATGAGGCCCAGCCCATGCTTGCGGGCCACATTGGTCACAAACACACATTGTGACCCTCAGCCTGATCCCAGTCCTCAGGTAAGGCCTCTCAGGGCCTATATGAAGAGACAGCATATTGGGCTTGCCATGCCCCTAGGCCCCAATTTTTAACCATAGTTCGGGTTGTCCCTTCACTCTTCCCCAGGGCTCTGCTTTGGAATTCCTCTTTTGGTGGGACACCTGAGGTAACAAACCTGAAAGGAGTCCTCCCATCCCACAGATTGACGAAAAACAATTGGGATCGGGCCAAATCCACAGAGAGGAAGATTCGTCCATGGCCCATGAGACCTCCCCAACATTCCACGGCCATCGCTGAAACAAAATCCAGAGACAAAAGCCTGAGCAAGCGCCTCAGACTCGCTCATTCTTCATATCCTGAAGAGTTCTTCTCATGGTTTGTAGATCGGGCGTGCCATACCTACGTCCCCAAACTTAAGCTGAGTTTGTGTTTTCAGTCTTCTGTCCTCAAAGTCCTGGGCCACACTCCCTCCAGGCTGGGGCCCCTGGAGCCACACATTAGGACTGCCCCCACCCAATCCATGGGAATTCTGCCCATTCCATTGTCAAAAATCGTACAAATTAGGAGAACCCTCCAAAGACCCTGAGGCCATCCCAATAGTGGAGGTCGCCCGGGACAAAAAAGGGCGGTTGATACCGGCTGAGCATCTACCTCCACTCATCTACCTCCACTCATACCAAGAAGATTGAACCAGACAGGACCCGAGGCCATTATCGGATCCATTGCTTTGGTGTACAGGCATGTCTCCTCAAAAGCCTGCATTCCAATACCAGCAGAGGGGATTTCCTGAGGCACCCATCAGAACAAATCTCGTCTCCACAAGGAAACTTGTGCATGGGAGCTATGCCAAAGCTTAGGAGAATACTTCAGGGTCCCGGTGCCACCTCCCCATTCCAAGGCCCTCATGGACACAAACACACGTTAGGACCCATCCTCTGGAAAGTGCATTTCAACACAGCCACCCCGGTTGCTCCCGCAGATCCATTAGATCTAAACTGTCTTGTTGCTAGGAGACAATTTGAAAGCGAGGCAGACTTCCCAGGCATCCATCCTCGAACGGTGCTCTGGAGTCATTCCATATGGGATGTCCTGGAGCTGTCCAGCAGGTCTCAATTGTCCTGCAGAAGGAATCCTTGAAGGGGGCATCCCACATCTCCCAACGTGGAAAACCTCCATGGCCTCGAGATTCCGCTCCCTTCATGAAGGGGCCGTCATGCACAGAAACTCCAACCTGAGCCAACGTCGGATCCTCGCCCTGACTTCAGATGCATGAGATATTGGTTCAGATCTGCAGGGGGTACCTGCCGTGCCCTCACCCTAAATCCGAAGTCTAGATTGTGTTCTCAGACTTCCGTCCTCACTCTCCTGGCCCCGAAGCCCTCAAGTTTGGCAATTCCGGACCGACAATGAAGCACTCTGCCTGCCCTCTAGAAAAAATATATTGCCTAATGAGCAGCCCAGGCAGCCTAAATGAAGATAAACCTACACGGCACTCGAATATACCCAAATTATATAGTCTAACCTGGGCACAAATGCAGTGTCTGACACAACCTGAGCCCGGACCTGCTGACCAACACCCAGACAGCTGACCGCACGCTGAGCACATCAGACCCGCCATGGCCTTAGGTCATCATCTCTTCCCTACCTCAGTTTTAAGGCTTCAGAACCTAGACCTTATCTCCAATCACTGCCCACGGGTGACTGTGATGCAGAAATCAGAACTCTTCCTGACCCATGGCAAGAAACCTTGTGGTTGGCATGTTGTCCAACGTTCAGTGTAGGAGAAACCAGCATTCACCCTGAGGCCCCGCCCATTCTTGAGTGCGACGAGAACATAAACACGCATTGTGACCTCAGCGTGAGTCCTGTCCTCTAGTAAGTCCTCTCAGTGGCTGGACCATTAGATGTCATAATGGGCTTGACATGTCCCTAGTCCCCAATTTTTAACCAGATTTCTGGTTGTACAGTCGCCCCACCCCAGGGCTCTCCTCTGGAATCCCTCATTTGGTGGGACATCGGAGTTTGAAAAACAAAATGAAACAAATCGACAACAACAACAAAAAAACGGACTTCTTCCATCCCCAGAATGACCCCAAACTCTTTGGATGGGACCGAACCCCCAGAGAGTAAGACTCGTCCATTTCCCATGAAGTCACCCGGCAATTTCACGACCATGAGTGACACGATATCCAGAGACAAAAACTTGAGCAAGAGCCTCACACTCGCCCTTTTTTCATATCCCGAAGTGTTCCCCTCATGGTCTGTAGATCAGTCCTGCCAAACCTATGACCCAAAACATAAGCCGAGTTTGTGTTTTCAGACAACTGTCCAAACAGCTCTGGCCTACACACCCTACAGGCTCAGGGCCCTGGAGCCAAACCTGAGGACTGTACTTGCCCTCTCCAAGGGAATTGTATGTGCCCATTCCAATGGCCACAACCCTACCAGTAGGATAACCTCCAAAGTCCCTGAGGCCATCCCAAGAGTTGTGGCTTCCCAGGACAAACAGGGGCAATCTGAGCCCATCTGAGCACCTACCTGCACTCAGACCCGTAGACTGATGTCCCCAGAGGTAAAAAGGAACGAACAGGCCCCTAGGCACTAATCGGATCCATTGCTTTGGTTTCCAGGCTTCTCTCCTCAGAGGCCTGGATTTCAATACCAGCATATGGCTGTTTCTTGACTCACCCATCAGAACAAATCTCATCTACACATGGGAAACATGCACGTTGGAGCTGTGTCAAAGCCTCTGTTTAGGAGAACCCTTCAGGGCCCCAGGGCCACCGCTTCATTCCAAGGTCTCCATAGACACAAAAACATATTAGGACACATCCACAGGAGAGTCCATTTCAACTCAGCCTTCTCGGTTGCCCCCCACATCCAGCAGATCTAACCTGTCTTGTTGCTTGGAGACCATTGGAATGCGAGGTGGGCTACCCAGCCATCCATCCTTAGAACCCTGCTCGGAATCTTTGGCCTGGAGCCAACCAACAGGTCTCAATTGTCCTGCAGAAGAATCTTTGCAGTTTGGAGCTTCTCACAACTCCCATCGTGGGAAAACCCCCATGTCCTCGTGATCCAACCCCCTTCAAGAAAGGGCCATCAGGGCAGAAAGTCCAACCTGAGCGATCCTCTGATCCTTGCCCTGACTTCAGATGCACGATATCTCGATTGAGGTCTGTTGACTGTGCCTGCCATATCCTCACCCAGAAACCTAGGCCTAGCTTGGGTTCTCAGACTCCGTCCTCAGACTACTGGCCCACAAGCCCTCCAGTTTGGCAATCCAGAACTACAATGCCGCACTCTGCCTGCCCTACAGAAGTAAAATATTGCCCTCAGGGCTACCCCGAAACCCCTAATGAGGATCAACCTGCAGGCCATTCGGCTGTACCCCAAACATATAGGATGACCTGGGCACTATTTCCCCTTCTGACCCAGCCTGAGCCTGGACCTCCTGGTCCCACCCAGACAGCAGGCCGCACACTGAGCACATCGGACCCGCCATGGCCTTAGGTCGTCATCTCTTCCCAACTGCGGTTTTCAGGCTCCAGAACCTAGACCTTATCTCCAACCACTGCCCAGGGTTGAAAATGATGCAGAAATCAGAACTCTTTCCCCATGGCAGGAAACCTTGTGGTTGGCATGTTGTCCAACGTTCAGTGTAGTTGAAACAAGCGTGGCCCATGAGGCCCAGCCCATGCTTGCGGGCCACATTGGTCACAAACACACATTGTGACCCTCAGCCTGAGCCCAGTCCTCAGGTAAGGCCTCTCAAGGCCTATATGAAGAGACAGCATATTGGGCTTGCCATGCCCCTAGGCCCCAATTTTTAACCATAGTTCGGGTTGTCCCTTCACTCTTCCCCAGGGCTCTGCTTTGGAATTCCTCTTTTGGTGGGACACCTGAGGTAACAAACCTGAAAGGAGTCCTCCCATCCCACAGATTGACGAAAAACAATTGGGATCGGGCCAAATCCACAGAGAGGAAGATTCGTCCATGGCCCATGAGACCTCCCCAACATTCCACGGCCATCGCTGAAACAAAATCCAGAGACAAAAGCCTGAGCAAGCGCCTCAGACTCGCTCATTCTTCATATCCTGAAGAGTTCTTCTCATGGTTTGTAGATCGGGCGTGCCATACCTACGTCCCCAAACTTAAGCTGAGTTTGTGTTTTCAGTCTTCTGTCCTCAAAGTCCTGGGCCACACTCCCTCCAGGCTGGGGCCCCTGGAGCCACACATTAGGACTGCCCCCACCCAATCCATGGGAATTCTGCCCATTCCATTGTCAAAAATCGTACAAATTAGGAGAACCCTCCAAAGTCCCTGAGGCCATCCCAATAGTGTAGGTCTCACAGGACAAAAAAAGGGCCGTTGATACCGGCTGAGCATCTACCTCCACTCATCTACCTCCACTCATACCAAGAAGATTGAACCAGACAGGACCCGAGGCCATTATCGGATCCATTGCTTTGGTTTACAGGCATGTCTCCTCAAAAGCCTGCATTCCAATACCAGCAGAGGGGATTTCCTGAGGCACCCATCAGAACAAATCTCGTCTCCACAAGGAAACTTGTGCATGGGAGCTATGCCAAAGCTTAGGAGAATACTTCAGGGTCCCGGTGCCACCTCCCCATTCCAAGGCCCTCATGGACACAAACACACGTTAGGACCCATCCTCTGGAAAGTGCATTTCAACTCAGCCACCCCGGTTGCTCCCGCAGATCCATTAGATCTAAACTGTCTTGTTGCTAGGAGACAATTGGAAGGCGAGGCAGACTTCCCAGGCATCCATCCTCGAACGGTGCTCTGGAGTCATTCCATATGGGATGTCCTGGAGCTGTCCAGCAGGTCTCAATTGTCCTGCAGAAGGAATCCTTGAAGGGGGCATCCCACATCTCCCAACGTGGAAAACCTCCATGGCCTCGAGATTCCGCTCCCTTCATGAAGGGGCCGTCATGCACAGAAACTCCAACCTGAGCCAACGTCGGATCCTCGCCCTGACTTCAGATGCATGAGATATTGGTTCAGATCTGCAGGGGGTACCTGCCGTGCCCTCACCCTGAATCCGAAGTCTAGCTTGTGTTCTCAGACTTCCGTCCTCACTCTCCTGGCCCCGAAGCCCTCAAGTTTGGCAGTTCCGGACCGACAATGAAGCACTCTGCCTGCCGTCTAGAAAAAATATATTGCCTAATGAGCAGCCCAGGCAGCCTAAATGAAGATAAACCTACACGGCACTCGAATGTACCCAAATTATATAGTCTAACCTGGGCACTAATGCAGTGTCTGACACAACCTGAGCCCGGACCTGCTGACCAACACCCAGACAGCTGACCGCACGCTGAGCACATCAGACCCGCCATGGCCTTAGGTCATCATCTCTTCCCTAACTCAGTTTTCAGGCTTCAGAACCTAGACCTTATCTCCAATCACTGCCCACGGGTGACTGTGATGCAGAAATCAGAACTCTTCCTGACCCATGGCAAGAAACCTTGTGGTTGGCATGTTGTCCAACGTTCAGTGTAGGAGAAACCAGCATTCACCCTGAGGCCCCGCCCATTCTTGAGTGCGACGAGAACATAAACACGCATTGTGACCTCAGCGTGAGTCCTGTCCTCTAGTAAGTCCTCTCAGTGGCTGGACCATTAGATGTCATAATGGGCTTGACATGTCCCTAGTCCCCAATTTTTAATCAGATTTCTGGTTGTCCAGTCGCCCCACCCCAGGGCTCTACTCTGGAATCCCTCATTTGGTGGGACATCGGAGGTTGAAAAACAAAATGAAACAAATCGACAACAACAACAAAAAACGGACTTCTTCCATCCCCAGAGTGACCCCAAACTCTTTGGACGGGACCGAACCCCCAGAGAGTAAGACTCGTCCATTTCCCATGAAGTCACCCGGCAATTTCACGACCATGAGTGACACGATATCCAGAGACAAAAACTTGAGCAAGAGCCTCACACTCGCCCTTTTTTCATATCCGAAGTGTTCTCCTCATGGTCTGTAGATCAGTCCTGCCATACCTATGACCCAAAACATAAGCCGAGTTTATGTTTTCAGACAACTGTCCAAACAGCTCTGGACTACACACCCTACAGGCTCAGGGCCCTGGAGCCAAACCTGAGGACTGTACTTGCCCTCACCAAGGGAATTGTATGTGCCCATTCCAATGGCCACAACCCTACTAGTAGGATAACCTCCAAAGTCCCTGAGGCCATCCCAAGAGTTGTGGCTTCCCAGGACAAACAGGGGCAATCTGAGCCCATCTGAGCACCTACCTGCACTCAGACCCGTAGACTGATGTCCCCAGAGGTAAAAAGGAACGAACAGGCCCCTAGGCACTAATCGGATCCATTGCTTTGGTTTCCAGGCTTCTCTCCTCAGAGGCCTGGATTTCAATACCAGCATATGGCTGTTTCTTGACTCACCCATCAGAACAAATCTCATCTACACATGGGAAACATGCACGTTGGAGCTGTGTCAAAGCCTCTGTTTAGGAGAACCCTTCAGGGCCCCAGGGCCACCGCTTCATTCCAAGGTCTCCATAGACACAAAAACATATTAGGACACATCCACAGGAGAGTCCATTTCAACTCAGCCTCCTCGGTTGCCCCCCACATCCAGCAGATCTAACCTGTCTTGTTGCTTGGAGACCATTGGAATGCGAGGTGGGCTACCCAGCCATCCATCCTTAGAACCCTGCTCGGAATCGTTGGCCTGGAGCCAACCAACAGGTCTCAATTGTCCTGCAGAAGAATCTTTGCAGTTTGGAGCTTCTCACAACTCCCATCGTGGGAAAACCCCCATGTCCTCGTGATCCAACCCCCTTCAAGAAAGGGCCATCAGGGCAGAAAGTCCAACCTGAGCGATCGTCTGATCCTTGCCCTGACTTCAGATGCACGAGATCTCGATTGAGGTCTGTTGACTGTGCCTGCCATATCCTCACCCAGAAACCTAGGCCTAGCTTGGGTTCTCAGACTCCGTCCTCAGACTACTGGCCCACAAGCCCTCCAGTTTGGCAAACCAGAACTACAATGCCGCACTCTGCTTGCCCTACAGAAGTAAAATATTACCCTCAGGGCTACCCAAAAACCCCAAATGAGGATCAACCTGCAGGCCATTCGGCTGTACCCCAAACATATAGGCTGACCTGGGCACTATTTCCCCTTCTGACCCAGCCTGAGCCTGGACCTCCTGGTCCCACCCAGACAGCTGGCCGCACACTGAGCACATCGGACCCGCCATGGCCTTAGGTCGTCATCTCTTCCCAACTGCGGTTTTCAGGCTCCAGTACCTAGACCTTATCTCCAACCACTGCCCAGGGTTGAAAATGATGCAGAAATCAGAACTCTTTCCCCATGGCAAGAAACCTTGTGGTTGGCATGTTGTCCAACGTTCAGTGTAGTTGAAACAAGCGTGGCCCATGAGGCCCAGCCCATGCTTGCGGGCCACATTGGTCACAAACACACATTGTGACCCTCAGCCTGAGCCCAGTCCTCAGGTAAGGCCTAACAGGGCCTATATGAAGAGACAGCATATTGGGCTTGCCATGCCCCTAGGCCCCAATTTTTAACCATAGTTCGGGGTGTCCCTTCACTCTTCCCCAGGGCTCTGCTTTGGAAATCCTCTTTTGGTGGGACACCTGAGATAACAAACCTGAAAGGAGTCCTCCCATCCCACAGATTGACGAAAAACAATTGGGATCGGGCCAAATCCACAGAGAGGAAGATTCGTCCATGGCCCATGAGACCTCCCCAACATTCCACGGCCATCGCTGAAACAAAATCCAGAGACAAAAGCCTGAGCAAGCGCCTCAGACTCGCTCATTCTTCATATCCTGAAGAGTTCTTCTCATGGTTTGTAGATCGGGCGTGCCATACCTACGTCCCCAAACTTAAGCTGAGTTTGTGTTTTCAGTCTTCTGTCCTCAAAGTCCTGGGCCACACTCCCTCCAGGCTGGGGCCCCTGGCGCCACACATTAGGACTTCCCCCACCCAATCCATGGGAATTCTGCCCATTCCATTGTCAAAAATCGTACAAATTAGGAGAACCCTCCAAAGTCCCTGAGGCCATCCCAATAGTGTAGGTCGCCCGGGACAAAAAAGGGCGGTTGATACCGGCTGAGCATCTACCTCCACTCATCTACCTCCACTCATACCAAGAAGATTGAACCAGACAGGACCCGAGGCCATTATCGGATCCATTGCTTTGGTTTACAGGCATGTCTCCTCAAAAGCCTGGATGCCAATACCAGCAGAGGGGATTTCCTGAGGCACCCATCAGAACAAATCTCGTCTCCACAAGGAAACTTGTGCATGGGTGCTATGCCAAAGCTTAGGAGAATACTTCAGGGTCCTGGTGCCACCTCCCCATTCCAAGGCCCTCATGGACACAAACACACGTTAGGACCCATTTTCTGGAAAGTGCATTTCAACTCAGCCACCCCGGTTGCTCCCGCAGATCCATTAGATCTAAACTGTCTTGTTGCTAGGAGACAATTGGAAGGCGAGGCAGACTTCCCAGGCATCCATCCTCGAACGGTGCTCTGGAGTCATTCCAAATGGGATGTCCTGGGGCTGTCCAACAGGTCTCAATTGTCCCGCAGAAGGAATCCTTGAAGGGGGCATCCCACATCTCCCAACGTGGAAAACCTCCATGGCCTCGAGATTCCGCTCCCTTCATGAAGGGGCCGTCATGCACAGAAACTCCAACCTGAGCCAACGTCGGATCCTCGCCCTGACTTCAGATGCATGAGATATTGGTTCAGATCTGCAGGGGGTACCTGCCGTGCCCTCACCCTGAATCCGAAGTCTAGCTTGTCTTCTCAGACTTCCGTCCTCACTCTCCTGGCCCCGAAGCCCTCATGTTTGGCAATTCCGGACCGACAATGAAGCACTCTGCCTGCCCTCTAGAAAAATTATATTGCCTAATGAGCAGCCCAGGCAGCCTAAATGAAGATAAACCTACACGGCACTCGAATGTACCCAAATTATATAGTCTAACCTGGGCACTAATGCAGTGTCTGACACAACCTGAGCCCGGACTTGCTGACCAACACCCAGACACCTGACCGCACGTTAAGCACATCAGACCCGCCATGGCCTTAGGTCATCATCTCTTCCCTACCTCAGTTTTCAGGCTTCAGAACCTAGACCTTATCTCCAATCACTGCCCACGGGTGACTGTGATGCAGAAATCAGAACTCTTCCTGACCCATGGCAAGAAACCTTGTGGTTGGCATGTTGTCCAACGTTCAGTGTAGGAGAAACCAGCATTCTCCCTGAGGCCCCGCCCATTCTTGAGTGCGACGAGAGCATAAACACGCATTGTGACCTCAGCGTGAGTCCTGTCCTCTAGTAAGTCCTCTCAGTGGCTGGACCATTAGATGTCATAATGGGCTTGACATGTCCCTAGTCCCCAATTTTTAACCAGATTTCTGGTTGTCCAGTCGCCCCACTCCAGGGCTCTCCTCTGGAATCCCTCATTTGGTGGGACATCGGAGGTTGAAAAACAAAATGAAACAAATCGACAACAACAACAAAAAAACGGACTTCTTCCATCCCCAGAATGACCCCAAACTCTTTGGACGGGACCGAACCCCCAGAGAGTAAGACTCGTCCATTTCCCATGAAGTAACCCGGCAAATTCACGACCATGAGTGACACGATATCCAGAGACAAAAACTTGAGCAAGAGCCTCACACTCGCCCTTTTTTCATATCCCGAAGTGTTCTCCTCATGGTCTGTAGATCAGTCCTGCCATACCTATGACCCAAAACATAAGCCGAGTTTGTGTTTTCAGACAACTGTCCAAACAGCTCTGGCCTACACACCCTACAGGCTCAGGGCCCTGGAGCCAAACCTGAGGACTGTACTTGCCCTCTCCAAGGGAATTGTATGTGCCCATTCCAATGGCCACAACCCTACTAGTAGGATAACCTCCAAAGTCCCTGAGGCCATCCCAAGAGTTGTGGCTTCCCAGGACAAAAAGGGGCAATCTGAGCCCATCTGAGCACCTACCTGCACTCAGACCCGTAGACTGATGTCCCCAGAGGTAAAAAGGAACGAACAGGCCCCTAGGCACTAATCGGATCCATTCCTTTGGTTTCCAGGCATCTCTCCTCAGAGGCCTGGATTTCAATACCAGCATATGGCTGTTTCTTGACTCACCCATCAGAACAAATCTCATCTACACATGGGAAACATGCACGTTGGAGCTGTGTCAAAGCCTCTGTTTAGGAGAACCCTTCAGGGCCCCAGGGCCACCGCTTCATTCCAAGGTCTCCATAGACACAAAAACATATTAGGACACATCCACAGGAGAGTCCATTTAAACTCAGCCTCCTCGGTTGCCCCCCACATCCAGCAGATCTAACCTGTCTTGTTGTTTGGAGACAATTGGAATGCGAGGTGGGCTACCCAGCCATCCATCCTTAGAACCCTGCTCGGAATCGTTGGCCTGGAGCCAACCAACAGGTCTCAATTGTCCTGCAGAAGAATCTTTGCAGTTTGGAGCTTCTCACAACTCCCATCTTGGGAAAACCCCCATGTCCTCGTGATCCAACCCCCTTCAAGAAAGGGCCATCAGGGCAGAAAGTCCAACCTGAGCGATCGTCTGATCCTTGCCCTGACTTCAGATGCACGAGATCTCTATTGAGGTCTGTAGATTGTGCCTGCCATATCCTCACCCAGAAACCTAGGCCTAGCTTGGGTTCTCAGACTCCGTCCTCAGACTACTGGCCCACAAGCCCTCCAGTTTGGCAATCCAGAACTACAATGCCGCACTCTGCCTGCCCTACAGAAGTAAAACATTGCCCTCAGGGCTACCCCGAAACCCCAAATGAGGATCAACCTGCACGCCAATCGGCTGTACCCCAAACATATAGGCTGACCTGGGCACTATTTCCCCTTCTGACCCAGCCTGAGCCTGGACCTCCTGGTCCCACCCAGACAGCTGGCCGCACACTGAGCACATCGGACCCGCCATGGCCTTAGGTCGTCATCTCTTCCCAACTGCGGTTTTCAGGCTCCAGAACCTAGACCTTATCTCCAACCACTGCCCAGGGTTGAAAATGATGCAGAAATCAGAACTCTTTCCCCATGGCAAGAAACCTTGTGCTTGGCATGTTGTCCAACGTTCAGTGTAGTTGAAACAAGCGTGGCCCATAAGGCCCAGCCCTTGCTTGCGGGCCACATTATTCACAAACACACATTGTGACCCTCAGGCTGAGCCCAGTCCTCAGGTAAGGCCTCTCAGGTCCTATATGAAGAGACAGCATATTGGGCTTGCCATGCCCCTAGGCCCCAATTTTTAACCATCGTTCGGGGTGTCCCTTCACTCTTCCCCAGGGCTCTGCTGGAATTCCTCTTTTGGTGGGACACCAGAGGTAACAAACCTGAAAGGAGTCCTCCCATCCCACAGATTGACGAAAAACAATTGGGATCGGGCCAAATCCACAGAGAGGAAGATTCGTCCATGGCCCATGAGACCTCCCCAACATTCCACGGCCATCGCTGAAACAAAATCCAGAGACAAAAGCCTGAGCAAGCGCCTCAGACTCGCTCATTCTTCATATCCTGAAGAGTTCTTCTCATGGTTTGTAGATCGGGCGTGCCATACCTACGTCCCAAAACTTAAGCTGAGTTTGTGTTTTCAGTCTTCTGTCCTCAAAGTCCTGGGCCACACTCCCTCCAGGCTGGGGCCCCTGGAGCCACACATTAGGACTGACCCCACCAATCCATGGGAATTCTGCCCATTCCATTGTCAAAAATCGTACAAATTAGGAGAACCCTCCAAAGTCCCTGAGGCCATCCCAATAGTGTAGGTCGCCCGGGACAAAAAAGGGCGGTTGATACCGGCTGAGCATCTACCTCCACTCATCTACCTCCACTCATACCAAGAAGATTGAACCAGACAGGACCCGAGGCCATTATCGGATCCATTGCTTTGGTTTACAGGCATGTCTCCTCAAAAGCCTGGATTCCAATACCAGCAGAGGGGATTTCCTGAGGCACCCATCAGAACAAATCTCGTCTCCACAAGGAAACTTGTGCATGGGAGCTATGCCAAAGCTTAGGAGAATACTTCAGGGTCCCGGTGCACCCTCCCCATTCCAAGGCCCTCATGGACACAAACACACATTAGGACCCATCCTCTGGAAAGTGCATTTCAACACAGCCACCCCGGTTGCCCCCGCAGATCCATTAGATCTAAACTCTCTTGTTGCTAGGAGACAATCGGAAGGCGATGCGGACTTCCCAGGCATCCATCCTCGAACGGTGCTCTGGAGTCATTCCATATGGGATATCCTGGAGCTGTCCAACAGGTCTCAATTGTCCCGCAGAAGGAATCCTTGAAGGGGGCATCCCACATCTCCCAACGTGGAAAACCTCCATGGCCTCGAGTTTAAGCTCCCTTCATGAAGGGGCCGTCATGCACAGAAACTCCAACAAGAGCCAACGTCATATCTTCGCCCTGACTTCAGATGCATGAGATATTGGTTCAGATCTGCAGGGGGTACCTGCCGTGCTCTCACCCTGAATCCGAAGTCTAGCTTGTGTTCTCAGACTTCCGTCCTCACTCTCCTGGCCCCGAAGCCCACATGTTCGGCAATTCTGGACCGACAATGAAGCACACTGCCTGCGCCCTAGAAAAAAAATATTTCCTAATGAGCTGACCAGGCAGCTTAAATGAAGATAAACCTAGACGGCACTCGAAAGTACCCAAATTATATAGTCTAACCTGGGCACTAATGCACTGTCTGACACAACCTGAGCCCGGACCTGCTGACCAACACCCAGACAGCTGACCGCACCCTAAGCACATCAGACCCGCCCTGGCCTTAGGTCATCATCTCTTCCCTACCTCAGTTTTCAGGCTTCAGAACCTAGACCTTCTCTCCAATCACTGCCTACGGGTGACTGTGATGCAGAAATCAGAACTCTTCCTGACCCATGGCAAGAAACCTTGTGGTTGGCATGTTGTCCAACGTTCAGTATAGGAGAAAACAGCATTCACCCTGAGGCCCCGCCCATTCTTGAGTGCGACGAGAGCATAAACACGCATTGTGACCTCAGCGTGAGTCCTGTCCTCTAGTAATTCCTCTCAGTGGCTGGACCATTAGATGTCATAATGGACTTGACATGTCCCTAGTCCCCAATTTTTAACCAGATTTCAGGTTGTCCAGTCGCCCCACCCCAGGGCTCTACTCTGGAATCCCTCATTTGGTGGGACATCTGAGGTTGAAAAACAAAATGAAACAAATCGACAAAAACAACAAAAAAACGGACTTCTTCCATCCCCAGAATGACCCAAAACTCTTTGGTCGGGACCGAACTCCCAGAGAGTAAGACTCGTCCATTTCCCATGAAGTCACCCAGCAATTTCACGACCATGAGTGACACGATATCCAGAGACAAAAACTTGAGCAAGAGCCTCACACTCGCCCTTTTTTCATATCCCGAAGTGTTCTCCTCATGGTCTGTAGATCAGTCCTGCCGTACCTATGACCCAAAACATAAGCCGAGTTTGTGTTTTCAGACAACTGTCCAAACAGCTCTGGCCTACACACCCTACAGGCTCAGGGCCCTGGAGCCAAACCTGATGACTGTACTTGCCCTCTCCAAGGGAATTGTATGTGCCCATTCCAATGGCAACAACCCTACTAGTAGGATAACCTCCAAAGTCCCTGAGGCCATCCCAATAGTTGTGGCTTCCCAGGACAAACATGGGCAATCTGAGCCCATCTGAGCACCTACCTGCACTCAGACCCGTAGACTGTTGTCCCCAGAGGAAAAAAGGAACGAACAGGCCCCTAGGCACTAATCGGATCCATTGCTTTGGTTTCCAGGCATCTCTCCTCAGAGGCCTGGATTTCAATACCAGCATATGGCTGTTTCTTGACTCACCCATCAGAACAAATCTCATCTACACATGGGAAACATGCACGTTGGAGCTGTGTCAAAGCCTCTGTTTAGGAGAACCCTTCAGGGCCCCAGGGCCACCGCTTCATTCCAAGGTCTCCATAGACACAAAAACATATTAGGATACATCCACAGGAAAGTCCATTTCAACTCAGCCTTCTCGGTTGCCCCCCACATCCAGCAGATCTAACCTGTCTTGATGCTTGGAGACCATTGGAATGCGAGGTGGGCTACCCAGCCATCCATCCTTAGAACCCTGCTCGGAATCGTTGGCCTGGAGCCAACCAACAGGTCTCAATTGTCCTGCAGAAGAATCTTTGCAGTTTGGAGCTTCTCACAACTCCCATCGTGGGAAAACCCCCATGTCCTCGTGATCCAACCCCCTTCAAGAAAGGGCCATCAGGGCAGAAAGTCCAACCTGAGCGATCGTCTGATCCTTGCCCTGACTTCAGATGCACGAGATCTCGATTGAGGTCTGTAGATTGTGCCTGCCATATCCTCACCCAGACACCTAGGCCTAGCTTGGGTTCTCAGACTCCGTCCTCAGACTACTGGCCCACAAGCCCTCCAGTTGGGCAATCCAGAACTACAATGCCGCACTCTGCCTGCCCTACAGAAGTAAAACATTGCCCTCAGGGCTACCCCGAAACCCCAAATGAGGATCAACCTGCACGCCATTCGGCTGTACCCCAAACATATAGGCTGACCTGGGCACTATTTCCCCTTCTGACCCAGCCTGAGCCTGGAACTCCTGGACCCACCCAGACAGCTGGCCACACACTGAGCACATCGGACCCACCATGGCCTTAGGTCGTCATCTCTTCCCAACTGCGGTTTTCAGGCTCCAGAACCTAGACCTTATCTCCAACCACTGCCCAGGGTTGAAAATGATGCAGAAATCAGAACTCTTTCCCCATGGCAAGAAACCTTGTGGTTGACATGTTGTCCAACGTTTAGTGTAGTTGAAACAAGCGTGGCCCATGAGGCCCAGCCCATGCTTGCGGGTCACATTGGTCACAAACACACATTGTGACCCTCAGCCTGAGCCCAGTCCTCAGGTAAGGCCTCTCAGGGCCTATATGAAGAGACAGCATATTGGGCTTGCCATGCCCCTAGGCCCCAATTTTTAACCATAGTTCGGGTTGTCCCTTCACTCTTCCCCAGGGCTCTGCTTTGGAATTCCTCATTTCGTGGGACACCTGAGGTAACAAACCTGAAAGGAGTCCTCCCATCCCACAGATTGACGAAAAACAATTGGGATCGGGCCAAATCCACAGAGAGGAAGATTCGTCCATGGCCCATGAGACCTCCCCAAAATTCCACGGCCATCGCTGAAACTAAAGCCAGAGACAAAAGCCTGAGCAAGCTCCTCAGACTCGCTCATTCTTCATATCCTGAAGAGTTCTTCTCATGGTTTGTAGATCGTGCGTGCCATACCTACGTCCCCAAACTTAAGCTGAGTTTGTGTTTTCAGTCTTCTGTCCTCAAAGTCCTGGGCCACACTCCCTCCAGGCTGGGGCCCCTGGAGCCACACATTAGGACTGCCCCCACCCAATCCATGGGAATTCTGCCCATTCCATTGTCAAAAATCGTACAAATTAGGAGAACCCTCCAAAGTCCCTGAGGCCATCCCAATAGTGTAGGTCGCCCGGGACAAAAAAGGGCGGTTGATACCGGCTGAGCATCTACCTCCACTCATCTACCTCCACTCATACCAAGAAGATTGAACCAGACAGGACCCGAGGCCATTATCGGATCCATTGCTTTGGTTTACAGGCATGTCTCCTCAAAAGCCTGGATTCCAATACCAGCAGAGGGGATTTCCTGAGGCACCCATCAGAACAAATCTCGTCTCCACAAGGAAACTTGTGCATGGGAGCTATGCCAAAGCTTAGGAGAATACTTCAGGGTCCCGGTGCCACCTCCCCATTCCAAGGCCCTCATGGACACAAACACACGTTAGGACCCATCCTCTGGAAAGTGCATTTCAACTCAGCCACCCCGGTTGCACCCGCAGATCCATTAGATCTAAACTGTCTTGTTGCTAGGAGACCATTGGAAGGCGAGGCTGACTTCCCAGGCATCCATCCTCGAACGGTGCTCTGGAGTCATTCCATATGGGATGTCCTGGAGCTGTCCAACAGGTCTCAATTGTCCCGCAGAAGGAATCCTTGAAGGGGACATCCCACATCTCCCAACGTGGAAATCCTCCATGGCCTCGAGATTCCGCTCCCTTCATGAAGGGGCCGTCATGCACAGAAACTCCAACCTGAGCCAACGTTGGATCCTCTCCCTGACTTCAGATGCATGAGATATTGGTTCAGATCTGCAGGGGGTACCTGCCGTGCCCTCACCCTGAATCCGAAGTCTAGCTTGTGTTCTCAGACTTCCGTCCTCACTCTCCTGGCCCCGAAGCCCTCAAGTTTGGCAATTCCGGACCGACAATGAAGCACTCTGCCTGCCCTCTAGAAAAAATATATTGCCTAATGAGCAGCCCAGGCAGCTTAAATGAGGATAAACCTACACGGCACTCGAATGTACCCAAATTATATAGTCTAACCTGGGCACTAATGCACTATCTGACACAACCTGAGCCCGGACCTGCTGACCAACACCCAGACAGCTGACCGCACGCTGAGCACATCAGATCCGCCATGGCCTTAGGTCATCATCTCTTCCCTTCCTCAGTTTTCAGGCTTCAGAACCTAGACCTTATCTCCAATCACTGCCCACGGGTGACTGTGATGCAGAAATCAGAACTCTTCCTGACCCATGGCAAGAAACCTTGTGGTTGGCATGTTGTCCAACGTTCAGTGTAGGAGAAACCAGCATTCACCCTGAGGCCCCACCCATTCTTGCGTGCGACGAGAGCATATACACGCATTGTGACCTCAGCGTGAGTCCTGTCCTCTAGTAAGTCTTCTCAGTGGCTGGACCATTGGATGTCATAATGGGCTTGACATGTCCCTAGTCCCCAATTTTTAACCAGATTTGTGGTTGTCCAGTCGCCCCACCCCAGTGCTCTACTCTGGAATCCCTCATTTGGTGGGACATCTGAGGTTGAAAAACAAAATGAAACAAATCGACAACAACAACAAAAAAACGGACTTCTTCCATCCCCAGAATGACCCCAAACTCTTTGGACGGGACCGAACCCCCAGAGAGTAAGACTCGTCCATTTCCCATGAAGTCACCCGGCAATTTCACGACCATGAGTGACACGATATCCAGAGACAAAAACTTGAGCAAGAGCCTCACACTCGCTCTTTTTTCATATCCCGAAGTGTTCTCCTCATGGTCTGTAGATCAGTCCTGCCATACCTATGACCCAAAACATAAGCCGAGTTTGTGTTTTCAGACAACTGTCCAAACAGCTCTGGCCTACACACCCTACAATCTCAGGGCCCTGGAGCCAAACCTGAGGACTGTACTTGCTCTCTCCAAGGGAATTGTATGTGCCCATTCCAATGGCCACAACCCTACTAGTAGGATAACCTCCAAAGTCCCTGAGGCCATCCCAATAGTTGTGGCTTCCCAGGACAAACAGGGGCAATCTGAGCCCATCTGAGCACCTACCTGCACTCAGACCCGTAGACTGATGTCCCCAGAGGTAAAAAGGAACGAACAGGCCCCTAGGCACTAATCGGATCCATTGCTTTGGTTTCCAGGCATCTCTCCTCAGAGGCCTGGATTTCAATACCAGCATATGGCTGTTTCTTGACTCACCCATCAGAACAAATCTCATCTACACATGGGAAACATTCACGTTGGAGCTGTGTCAACGCCTCTGTTTAGGAGAACCCTTCAGGGCCCCAGGGCCACCGCTTCATTCCAAGGTCTCCATAGACACAAAAACATATTAGGACACATCCACAGGAGAGTCCATTTAAACTCAGCCTCCTCGGTTGCCCCCCACATCCAGCAGATCTAACCTGTCTTGTTGTTTGGAGACAATTGGAATGCGAGGTGGGCTACCCAGCCATCCATCCTTAGAACCCTGCTCGGAATCGTTGGCCTGGAGCCAACCAACAGGTCTCAATTGTCCTGCAGAAGAATCTTTGCAGTTTGGAGCTTCTCACAACTCCCATCTTGGGAAAACCCCCATGTCCTCGTGATCCAACCCCCTTCAAGAAAGGGCCATCAGGGCAGAAAGTCCAACCTGAGCGATCGTCTGATCCTTGCCCTGACTTCAGATGCACGAGATCTCTATTGAGGTCTGTAGATTGTGCCTGCCATATCCTCACCCAGAAACCTAGGCCTAGCTTGGGTTCTCAGACTCCGTCCTCAGACTACTGGCCCACAAGCCCTCCAGTTTGGCAATCCAGAACTACAATGCCGCACTCTGCCTGCCCTACAGAAGTAAAACATTGCCCTCAGGGCTACCCCGAAACCCCAAATGAGGATCAACCTGCACGCCAATCGGCTGTACCCCAAACATATAGGCTGACCTGGGCACTATTTCCCCTTCTGACCCAGCCTGAGCCTGGACCTCCTGGTCCCACCCAGACAGCTGGCCGCACACTGAGCACATCGGACCCGCCATGGCCTTAGGTCGTCATCTCTTCCCAACTGCGGTTTTCAGGCTCCAGAACCTAGACCTTATCTCCAACCACTGCCCAGGGTTGAAAATGATGCAGAAATCAGAACTCTTTCCCCATGGCAAGAAACCTTGTGCTTGGCATGTTGTCCAACGTTCAGTGTAGTTGAAACAAGCGTGGCCCATAAGGCCCAGCCCTTGCTTGCGGGCCACATTATTCACAAACACACATTGTGACCCTCAGGCTGAGCCCAGTCCTCAGGTAAGGCCTCTCAGGTCCTATATGAAGAGACAGCATATTGGGCTTGCCATGCCCCTAGGCCCCAATTTTTAACCATCGTTCGGGGTGTCCCTTCACTCTTCCCCAGGGCTCTGCTGGAATTCCTCTTTTGGTGGGACACCAGAGGTAACAAACCTGAAAGGAGTCCTCCCATCCCACAGATTGACGAAAAACAATTGGGATCGGGCCAAATCCACAGAGAGGAAGATTCGTCCATGGCCCATGAGACCTCCCCAACATTCCACGGCCATCGCTGAAACAAAATCCAGAGACAAAAGCCTGAGCAAGCGCCTCAGACTCGCTCATTCTTCATATCCTGAAGAGTTCTTCTCATGGTTTGTAGATCGGGCGTGCCATACCTACGTCCCAAAACTTAAGCTGAGTTTGTGTTTTCAGTCTTCTGTCCTCAAAGTCCTGGGCCACACTCCCTCCAGGCTGGGGCCCCTGGAGCCACACATTAGGACTGACCCCACCAATCCATGGGAATTCTGCCCATTCCATTGTCAAAAATCGTACAAATTAGGAGAACCCTCCAAAGTCCCTGAGGCCATCCCAATAGTGTAGGTCGCCCGGGACAAAAAAGGGCGGTTGATACCGGCTGAGCATCTACCTCCACTCATCTACCTCCACTCATACCAAGAAGATTGAACCAGACAGGACCCGAGGCCATTATCGGATCCATTGCTTTGGTTTACAGGCATGTCTCCTCAAAAGCCTGGATTCCAATACCAGCAGAGGGGATTTCCTGAGGCACCCATCAGAACAAATCTCGTCTCCACAAGGAAACTTGTGCATGGGAGCTATGCCAAAGCTTAGGAGAATACTTCAGGGTCCCGGTGCACCCTCCCCATTCCAAGGCCCTCATGGACACAAACACACATTAGGACCCATCCTCTGGAAAGTGCATTTCAACACAGCCACCCCGGTTGCCCCCGCAGATCCATTAGATCTAAACTCTCTTGTTGCTAGGAGACAATCGGAAGGCGATGCGGACTTCCCAGGCATCCATCCTCGAACGGTGCTCTGGAGTCATTCCATATGGGATATCCTGGAGCTGTCCAACAGGTCTCAATTGTCCCGCAGAAGGAATCCTTGAAGGGGGCATCCCACATCTCCCAACGTGGAAAACCTCCATGGCCTCGAGTTTAAGCTCCCTTCATGAAGGGGCCGTCATGCACAGAAACTCCAACAAGAGCCAACGTCATATCTTCGCCCTGACTTCAGATGCATGAGATATTGGTTCAGATCTGCAGGGGGTACCTGCCGTGCTCTCACCCTGAATCCGAAGTCTAGCTTGTGTTCTCAGACTTCCGTCCTCACTCTCCTGGCCCCGAAGCCCACATGTTCGGCAATTCTGGACCGACAATGAAGCACACTGCCTGCGCCCTAGAAAAAAAATATTTCCTAATGAGCTGACCAGGCAGCTTAAATGAAGATAAACCTAGACGGCACTCGAAAGTACCCAAATTATATAGTCTAACCTGGGCACTAATGCACTGTCTGACACAACCTGAGCCCGGACCTGCTGACCAACACCCAGACAGCTGACCGCACCCTAAGCACATCAGACCCGCCCTGGCCTTAGGTCATCATCTCTTCCCTACCTCAGTTTTCAGGCTTCAGAACCTAGACCTTCTCTCCAATCACTGCCTACGGGTGACTGTGATGCAGAAATCAGAACTCTTCCTGACCCATGGCAAGAAACCTTGTGGTTGGCATGTTGTCCAACGTTCAGTATAGGAGAAAACAGCATTCACCCTGAGGCCCCGCCCATTCTTGAGTGCGACGAGAGCATAAACACGCATTGTGACCTCAGCGTGAGTCCTGTCCTCTAGTAATTCCTCTCAGTGGCTGGACCATTAGATGTCATAATGGACTTGACATGTCCCTAGTCCCCAATTTTTAACCAGATTTCAGGTTGTCCAGTCGCCCCACCCCAGGGCTCTACTCTGGAATCCCTCATTTGGTGGGACATCTGAGGTTGAAAAACAAAATGAAACAAATCGACAAAAACAACAAAAAAACGGACTTCTTCCATCCCCAGAATGACCCAAAACTCTTTGGTCGGGACCGAACTCCCAGAGAGTAAGACTCGTCCATTTCCCATGAAGTCACCCAGCAATTTCACGACCATGAGTGACACGATATCCAGAGACAAAAACTTGAGCAAGAGCCTCACACTCGCCCTTTTTTCATATCCCGAAGTGTTCTCCTCATGGTCTGTAGATCAGTCCTGCCGTACCTATGACCCAAAACATAAGCCGAGTTTGTGTTTTCAGACAACTGTCCAAACAGCTCTGGCCTACACACCCTACAGGCTCAGGGCCCTGGAGCCAAACCTGATGACTGTACTTGCCCTCTCCAAGGGAATTGTATGTGCCCATTCCAATGGCAACAACCCTACTAGTAGGATAACCTCCAAAGTCCCTGAGGCCATCCCAATAGTTGTGGCTTCCCAGGACAAACATGGGCAATCTGAGCCCATCTGAGCACCTACCTGCACTCAGACCCGTAGACTGTTGTCCCCAGAGGAAAAAAGGAACGAACAGGCCCCTAGGCACTAATCGGATCCATTGCTTTGGTTTCCAGGCATCTCTCCTC